>NC_084981.1:28091487-28116903 GCF_963691925.1 Scomber scombrus | reverse complement strand
AGGAACAATGAAATAAATAAAGAAAAAAAAGTTGGAAAAGAAGACAGGAAGGAAGGAAGGAAGGAAGGAAGGAAGGAAGGAAGGAAGTAAAGAAAGAAGACATGTTGGAAAACAAGACAGGAAGGAAAGATGGAAGGAAGGGAGGAAAAGAAGACAGGATGGAAAGATGGAAGGAAAGATGGAAGAAAGGAAGAATGTAAGGAAGGAAGGAAAAGAAGACAGTAAGGAAGGAAGGAAAAGAAGACAGTAAGGAAGGAAGGATGTAAGGAAGGAAAAGAAGACAGTAAGGAAAGTAAGATGAAAGGAAGGGAGGATGGAAAGATGAAAGGAAGGAAGGAAAGAAATAAAGGAAGGAAGAAAGAAAGAAAGAGGTTGGAAAAGAAGACAGGAAGGAAGGAAAGGAAGGAAGGAAGGAAGGAAAGAATGAAAGTGGGCCGGATTGGACCCCTTGGACGTGCCGGTTCTGGCCCACGGGCCTCATGTTTGACCCCCCTGCTCTACACTGTCTCATCTTAAACTACTCTTTTGGTTTTCTGGCATCAGAAGAACATCTCTGAGCTTTTAGAGCCGTGAATTTATGTTGGTTTTACCTTCGATTCTTTTTACCCCCGTCTGTATAATCTCTACTAAAACCTGCCCAAACCTGTGTGTGTGTGTGTGTGTGTGTGTGTGTGTGTGTGTGTGTGTGTGTGTGTGTGTGTGTGTGTGTGTGTGTGTTTGTGTGTGTGTGTGCGTGTGTGAATGAGGCTCTACTCCTCTACTCTCTACTTCAAGCTGTTTCTATTCCCACTGGAGGCACATGCGCTAAAATATACTGTACAGTCATGATACAGCAGCGCTCGTTTTATAGAAATATGATGTGTGTGTGTGTGTGTGTGTGTGTGTGTGTGTGTGTGTGTGTGTGTGTGTGTGTGTGTGTGTGTGTGTGTGTGTGTGTGTGTGTGTCTGACTAACTGCTGTCTTACCTGTGAGGGATGCAGAGTGTGTACTCGGTGACCTTCTAACTTGATTAAGTTAAGATGTTGGACACGTTGACCATGCAACCCAAACCCCCCCGCCCCTCTCCCCCTTTAGTCTGGTCGCCATGGTAACCTGTGACGCCATGGAAACCTCCCCGGTAGTTCAGCGTCCATTTGCGATGCTTTCATGAGCCTGTGTGCGTCATGACTTTTTCCATTTTTGTGACTCAGACATGAGAGGGATTGTACACTGATAGATTTAATTGTGTGTGTGTTTTGTGTGTGTGTGTGTGTGTTTGTGTGTGTGTGTGTGTGTGTTTTCAGTTGTGTATCCAGACCTACGTGTCCAGCTGTCACCAGCGAAGCATCAACACGGCCGTCAGAGCCACGCTGAGCCAGATACTGGGAGACCTGACGCTACAGCTTCGACACAGACAAGAGGTCACACACTCACACAAAACATACACACACACACACACACACACACACACACACACACACACACACACACACACACACACACACACACACACACACACACACACATATATAGACTTGGACATGTTTAACCTTTGTGTCGTCCTCCCGGGTCAAATTGACCCCGTCTGTTTTGACTGTTCCTGCTTTCCTCCCATCCTTCCTTCCGTCTGTCCGTCCTCCCTCCCTCCTTCTCTCTTTCTTTCCTTCCTCCCTCCCTCCTTCTTTCCTTCCCTCCTTCCTCTCTTTCTTTCCTCCCCCTACCTTCCTCCCTTCCTTCTTTCCTCTGTCCTTCTTTCCTTCCTTCCTCCCTTCCTCTTTTCCTTTCTCCCTCCCTCTTTCCTTCTTTCCTCCCTCCCTCCTACCTACCTTCCTTCCTTCTTTCCTCCATCCTTCCTCCCTTCCTTCTTTTCTTTCCTGCCTTCCTTCCTCCCTCTTTCCTTCTTTCCTCCTTCCCTCCTTTCCTTCCTTCTTCCTCCCTTCCTCCCTCCTTTCCTTATTCCTTCCTTCTTGTCTTTCCTCCCTTCCTTCCTCCCTCCTTTTCTTCCTTCTTCCTTCCTCCCTCCTTTCCTTCCTTCTTCCTCCCTTCCATCCTTCCTTCCTTGACTCGAGGACAACAGGAGGGTTAAAGTAGGAATTGAAATCACACAGAAACTCAAAATTAGTACCATCTCATTCGATAAACAAAACAAAGTGCACAGCTCACCGTGAGTAGTTCAGGGTGCCTGCGAGATTGTAGCGCTCATAACAAAAACAGCTCGTCTGTTTCTTCATAAAGCTCGAAAACCTCAAAATTTCTGCTGAAACAATAAATAAATAAATTAATCAGTCAATTGAAAATGTTTTTAATCTACTAATCTGGTCACTAAATATCGAAGTAAAAAGTAAAAATACCAAACTTTCTCTTTTCTGGCTCCTCAAATGTGAAGCTAAATAAATTAAATGCATCTATTTGGGGTCTGGAATTTGTAATAGACATTTTTCATGATGTATTTAAACACATTAATCATACTTTTACTGCAGCTCCTCTCAGCAGCCATCGAGGTAAATGTTAGGAACTCTTCTGCTTGAATGTTATTATCATTTTTGGCAAAAGAGGCACTAAAATATTACTGACTGCACCTTTAACTCTCCATTCAGCCTTCTCTCATCTGTCTATGATGAGTCCTCAGATCGTAAAAAAAAGGCTTAATGGACACACCAAAATGTACGCACTCCTCACACACAGACACATAAGGAACTGTAAGGAGCTTTGAGAAACAACACACACACACACACACACACACACACACACACACACACACACACACACACACACTGTTACATTCCAGTAATATGAAGGTTGTTATTGATATAAAACCCTAAAAGAAGAGGTGGTGCATTGCCGGTAAACTGGCCTCCTGCTGTGTGTTCCTGTGCAGGGTGCAGATGGAGACGAGCTCACTGCATTGCCACTGCAGAGAAAAGGTATGCGTCTCTTCTCATTACATCATCTTTACTTTGATTTTGTTTGGTTCGATGTTTTAAATGTTTTGGTTCTACTTTATTTTATGTTATTTTATTATAAGTATCATTCTGTAAGTTGTATCTTCTTATTTGATTTTTATATCATCTTTCTTTTGTCTTTTTAATCTCTTTTTTAAACCTAGTTTTAGTCTAGCTTTTATATTTAACTTGATATTTTATTTCATTTTACTTTTGATTTGTCTTTTTAATCTATTTTAACCCTTTACTCTTTAACCTTTTAACATTTTTATAAACTTTTTTCTCTTATTCTCTAATTTTTATTATTATTAGTATTATTTTTATTATTAATATTATTAATTTTAAATGTTCTTTTTTTTTTACATTTTTATTTATTTTATCCTATTTTTTCTATTATAGAGAAAATAATATTATTATTATTGTTTTTTTCTTTTTTATAATATCTTTTTCTTTATAATTTTCCTTATTATCCGCTTATCAATCAACTGTGAAGCACTTTGAACTACATTAACCTGAATGAAAGCTGCTCTATGAACACATTTTGATTGATTGATTGATTGATTGATTTATATATCACACATTAATGCATGTGATTATATAACGTACCTTTTATCAGATTCTAATAGCTTATCATATAATTCACTATAGATGCACAGATGAAGGTAATTAACTCCAACCAGCATCTTTACATTTCTCTTTTTCCTCCCAAGTTTAACAAAAAAAAAAGTGAAATTGCCCCTACATGTGTACTAAGCCCTCCTGTAATTAATGGGAATGTGGCTTAGAGAAAGTCTTTGAGTCTGACTCATCCTAAAATCTAAACTCAGTATATGAGTATATATCCGGAGAGCTTTCCTCCATCCGGTGATGTTTGAGTCCCGTTGCTCGTAGGAGTGTTGACGTGTGTAAATGTACATGAACTGTTTTATAGGTGTTATAAAGATCCTGTAATCACCGATCTGCAGGTAGTAAGAAACACCTTCACACACAGAGAGAGAGAGAGAGAGACTGGCAGGGCTTCTTTATGATACTATAAACACTATCTCACACACACACACACACACACACACACACACACACACACACACACACACACACACACACACACACACACACACACACACACACACACACACACACACACACACACACACACACACACACACACACACAGAGTTTAGATGAACATCTCTGCAGGCAGCGAGCCAAACAGGTTCACAGAGCAGGTATCGATTTAGATGATTTATTACAAGACAAAGGGAGAGATGAGGAGAGGAGAAAAAAAGGGAGGAAAGAAATGAGTTTTTTATCACTTCATGTACATATTGAAAAGAGATAAAACAGGTGCAGTGAATTAACCTTTTTATGGTGTGTGTGTGTGTGTGTGTGTGTGTGTGTGTGTGTGTGTGTGTGTGTGTGTGTGTCTGTGTGTGTGTAGATATTTCTCCCACCAGTCAGGCTCTGTGTGAAGATGTTGTGACAGTTCTGACAGTGTTCTGTGAGAAGCTGGAGTCAGTGGACAGGTAACGGCACTGTTTCATTACTCTGTGTGATATTCTTGTCTGTGAATCATCAGGGTTCAAAACAGCGTCACACATCTCTGAGAAGCTTTATTAACCTTTGTATCGTCCTACCGGGTCAAATTGACCCCGTCTGTTTTGACTGTTCCTTCTTTCCTCCCTTTCTCCCTCCTTCCTTCCTTCTTTCCTTCTTTCCTTCTTTCCTCCCTTACTTCTTTCCTTTCCTTCCTTCCTTCCTTCCTCCCTCCCTCCTTTCCGTCCTTCTTCCTCCCTTCCATCCTTCCATCCTTCCTCCCTTCCTTCCTTCTTTCCTTTCCTGCCTTCCATCCTTCCTCCCTCCTACCTTCCTTCCTTCCTTCCTTCTTTCCTCCGTCCTTCCTTCCTTCCTCACTTCCTTCTTTCCTTTCCTGCCTTCCATCCTTCCTCCCTCCCTCCTACCTTCCTTCCTTCCTTCCTTCTTTCCTCCATCCTTCCTTCCTTCCTCACTTCCTTCTTTCCTTCCTTCCTTCCTTCTTTCCTCCGCCCTACCTTCCTTCCTTCCTTCCTCACTTCCTTCTTTCCTTTCCTCCATTCCTTCCTTCCCTCATTACCTCTTTCCTCCCTTCCTCCCTCCCTCCCTTCCTTCCTTCTTTCTCCCTTCCTTCCTCCGTTCCTTCCTTCTTCCTCCCTTCCATCCTTCCTTCCTCCGTTCCTTCCTTCTTCCTCCCTTCCATCCTTCCTTCCTCCATTCCTTCCTTCTTTCTCCCTTCCATCCTTCCTTCCTCCGTTCCTTCCTTCTTCCTCCCTTCCATCCTTCCTTCCTCCGTTCCTTCCTTCTTCCTCCCTTCCATCCTTCCTTCCTCCGTTCCTTCCTTCTTCCTCCCTTCCATCCTTCCTTCTTCCTCCCTTCCATCCTTTCTTCCTCCCTTCCGTCCTTGACTCGAAGTGTGTAATGTGTAATATTCTCCTCTGAATGACTTTTCTGTTTTCTTTCCATCTTGCAGTGATAACCAGCTCCTGCAGCTCCTCTACCTGGAGTGCATCCTGTCCATGTTCAGCAGCTGTCCGCCCACGATGCACCTGTCCAGAGGGTTCACTGACCTCGTGTGGTACGACTGTTCACCGCTCTATCTCTCATCCTGCACTAGTTGCCTTTAAAAAATAATAAATGGAGGAGCTTTTCTAGACACAATGTGTGAATAAGCTGTTGTGTTTAGGTGTTAATATTTATCTTCAGATTTCAGAGAATTGTGCACCTGAAGCTCCTGCATGTCCTTAAAGTATCTTCTATCTCACCCACCTACCTTAAATTACTGCTTTCATTGTACTCAACTACCCAAAGCAAAAATGTACAATATAAAATCTCTGAAAAATGTGTCTGTTATTTACCTAATTTCACTTTTTTAGTTATGTTTTACTTGGTTACACATATTTTTAAAGCCTTTTTCTAGTTAATGCTAACTTGAGTTATCTTGGATAAAGGTGACTTAACCTTTGTGTCGTCCTCCCCGGTCAAATTGACCCCGTCTGTTTTGACTGTTCCTTCTTTCCTCCTTTCTTTCCTTCATTCCTTCTGTCCTACCTTCCTCCCTTCCTTCTTTCCTCTGTCCTTCCTTCCTTCCTTCCTCCCTCCTTCTTTCCTTCCTCCCTCCTTCTTTCCTTCCTTCCTTCCTTCCTTCCTCCCTCCCTCCCTCCCTCCTTCCTTTCCTTCCCCCTACCTTCCTCCCTTCCTTCCTTCTTTCCTCTGTCCTTCTTTCCTTCCTTCCTCCCTTCCTCTTTTCCTTCCTCCCTCCCTCCTTCCGTTCCTTCCTTCCTTCCTTCCTTCTTTCCTCCGTCCTTCCTTTCCTTTTCTCCCTTCCTTCCCACCTCCATCCCTTCCTTCCTCCTTTCCTTCTTCCTTCCTTCCTCCCTTCCATCCTTCCTTCCTCCTTTCCTTCCCTCCCTTCCTCCATTCCTTCCTTAACTCGAAGACAACAGGAGGGTTAAATGATATGCTTTTATTTAGTTTCTTGTGTGCATGAACTTCCCTTTTTATATTGTTAATAGTTTACTGTATTCCAACCTTTCTACAAACCTTAAACTAATATGTATTAATATTCCTCCTCCCAGGAAGCAGCTGTGTCCGTCTCTGGTGGCGATTATGGGAAATCCCGTCAATGATAAAACCATCACTTCCCACCACGGCCACATGGGGGTGCTGGACCGCGAACGACTCTCGGATAGACTCAGTTTAGGTAACTGGACATCAAAAAAGCAGTCGGGAGGAAAACTAGCAGCATCAGTAATAAAGTTAATAGACTGAACCTTCATCTGTATTTAACAGAGCTTCATGTCAACATGCTTGTAATCACTTTGCGATGAAGCCATTTACTTAATCAGCAGTTAAATAATTAAATAGGGTTTCAGTCCATTTTGGATTAAAGTGCTGCCTGGAATTCTTAAATCAGGAAGTGTCTGTTGTTTCCTCCCAAAGTACCAAGAACTTAGAGACTAAGAGAGCAGATAATGATTTTACTGCCAGCACTCAGCTTGGTGTTTTTTGTTTTGGGGGTTTCTTCATCTTCAAAAGAGTGGAAATCTCATTTTAGAGGGACACTTTCAACACAGATAAAGTTACTGTACTTTTTTCTCTCAATATTACGACTTTATTCTCGTTATGTTACGATTTTATTCTCCTAATATTACGACTTTATCCCTTATGAGAAAAAGTCATAATATTACGAGAATAAAGTCGTAATATTATGACTTTTTCTCGTAATATTATGACTTTTTCTCGTAATATTACAACTTTATTCTCGCAATATTATGACTTTATTTTTGTAATGTTACGACTTTTTTCACGTAATATTACAACTTTTTTTCTCGTAATGTTACGACTTTATTCTCGCAATATTACAACTTTTTTTCTCGTAATGTTACGACTTTATTCTCGCAATATTACGACTTTATTCTCGTTATGTTACGATTTTATTCTCCTAATATTACGACTTTATTCTCATATTATTACAACTTTATTTTCGTAATATTATGACTTTTTCTCGTAATATTATGACTTTTTCTCGTAATATTACAACTTTATTCTCGCAATATTATGACTTTATTTTTGTAATGTTACGACTTTTTTCTCGTAATATTACAACTTTTTTTCTCGTAATGTTACGACTTTATTCTCGCAATATTACAACTTTTTTTCTCTTAATGTTACGACTTTATTCTCGTAATGTTACGACTTTTTTCTCGTAATGTTATGACTTTATTCTCGCAATATTACGACTTTTTTCTCGTAATATAACGATTTTATTCTCAGTATTATGACTTCATTCTCGTAATATTACGACTTTATTCTTGCAATATTACGACTTTTTCTCGTAATATAACGACTTTATTCTCGTAATGTTACGACTTTATTCTCATAATATTACGACTTTATTCTCGTAATATTATGACTTTATTCACGTAATGTTACGACTTTATTCTCGCAATATTATGACTTTTTTCTCATAATATTACGACTTTATTCTCGTAATGTTACGACTTTATTCTCGCAATATTACGACTTTATTCTCGTAATGTTACGACTTTATTCTCGTAATGTTACGACTTTATTCTCGTAATATTACGACTTTATTCTCGTAATGTTACGACTTTATTCTCGCAATATTATGACTTTATTCTCGTAATGTTACGACTTTTTCTCGTATTATTACGATTTTATTTTCGCAATTTCCACACAAAAAAACAACTAATAATCTGTTGTAGTTTTTTGGTTCTTTGAACATGATTTTAAAAAAATGAAGATTCATGTTTTTTTTTCTTCCTCCAGGAATCAGCCTGGATGTGGATTCTGTCGGTGGAGGCGTGTCCGATCAAGGCAGAGGTTCGGGCTGCTCCTCCAGCGCACCCGCCAGGATCGCCCCGGTAGTGCGGACGGTGTGTTACATCGCGGCGGAGCTGGTGCGTCTGGTGAGCTGCGTGGAGTCGATGAAACCGGTGCTGCAGTCGCTCTATCACAGGATCCTGCTGTATCCGCCTCCTCAGCACCGCACAGAGGCCATCCGCATCATGAAGGAGGTGAGAGGAGGAGGAGGAGGAGGAGGAGACGCCATCATTGCTCAACATTATCAAACTCATGTTATAACTTCTTAGCATTGATTGTTCTACCTTCAGGCAATCATTGATTTTTCTACTTGCAGACCTGAATCTTGATCAAGATATTAACAATTACTATATTAACCCTCCTGTTGTCCTCGAGTCAAGGAAGGAAGGGAGGAAGGAAGGGAGGAAGAAGGAAGGAAAGGAGGGAGGAAGAAGGAAGGAAAGGAGGGAGGAAGGAAGGAGGGAAGGACAGGAGGGAGGAAAGGAAAGAAGGAAGGAAGGAGGGAGGACAGAAGGAAGGAGGGAGGGAAGGACAAAGGAATAGAGGAACGAAGGAAGGAAAGAAGGACAGAGGAAGGAAGGGAGGGAGGAAGGAAAGGAAGGAAGGAAGGGGGATGAGGAAGGAAAGAAGGAAGGGTGGAAGGAAAGGAAGGAAGGAAGAAAGGGGATGGAGGAAGGAAAGAAGGAAGGGAGGAAAGAGAGAGGGAGGAAAGAAAGGGAAGGGAGGGAGGGAGGGAGGAAGGAAGGAGGGAAGGAAGGAAGGACAGGAGGGAGGAAGGAAGGGAGGAAAGGAAAGGAAGGAAGGAAGGAAGAAAGGGGGATGGAGGAAGGAAATAAGGAAAGTCAACAGGCAAAACAGACAGGGTCAATTTGACCCGAGAGGACGACACAAAAGTTAAAATTGATCATTTTATGACTTAATGTGATAATTGATTTTGTCCATTTCTTGTAGATTCTTGGAAGTCCTCAGCGGCTTTACGACCTGGCCGGTCCGTGTGTCGTCGAGCCTGAAACCAGAAAACGCTCCTTCTCTAAGAGGAAGTCTCACCTGGACCTGCTCAAACTGTCAGTAACACTTCTGTCTTCATGTCACAAGTTAACAAACTGGTTCATGTTCAACTCTAAAGAAAAAATGTCATCAATGAGAAGTTTGATTTGGGAAAATCTGAATTCAAATGGATCATAGGGTTAAAATAAGTTACTAAATGTCAAAAGATCTGCTAACATTTATGATTTAGATTTCCTAAATGTGCAATGTATCACCTCATAATGACTTTGTGTGTGTGTGTGTGTGTGTGTCGTCCTGCAGAGTGATGGATGGGATGACAGAAGCCTGTATGAAGGGAGGCATTGAAGCTTGTTACTCCTCCGTCTCCTGTGCCTGTGCTCTCCTGGGAGCGTTGGACGAACTGTCACACGGACGAGGCATCCAGCCCGAGCAGGTAAACGCTGACGCTGCTGCTGCTGCAACACCAGGTCACCTGATGAGGTCACTGACCAGGTCACCTGATGAGGTCACTGACGAGGTCACTGACATCCAACCAGAGAGGGGGGGAGGGGGGGGGGAGGGGATGTTGGAGAAATAGACCTGAGAACGTAGAACTTCTAAAGACTATAGTGCAAAAGAAAGAGAATAAATAACTAAACATAGGAGTAAAAGAACAATTAAAAAGACAATAATAAAGCAGCAGCAGTTAGAAAAAGACAAATGCTATAAAGTAAAATAAAGTGCAAACAATGCAGCCAATTTGAAAACATCATGAAAAGCAACAGTAGTACAGTCTTGGGCTGGTTTGTGCAATTACAGATATTAATGAAGTGCTGCTAAAGTGTGAAGCTGGTTCTCTGCAATGCTTTACCAAGTATTTAATGTGATGGAATTGGAGTACTTGTAAAAGCCTGAACCGCTGCAGAGTTTAATGTCACACCTGGAAAATAAATAATGATGGATGGAGAGATGTTAGTGTTACCTATTAATCACAGCAGCAGGTCTTCAGCAGGTCCTCTGAATGTTTTTAAGAGAAAGCTAAAAACTTATCGCTTCACTTTAACTTTTAACAAACTTTTCTCTCTATCACTACTGCACTTCTTTTAAAAGTTACATTTTTACTTGATTGTACTGTATTTATTCTACTTTTTAACTACTTTTACTATGAACTATTTTTTATGTTATATTTATTGGTATATTCCATCTTATATTACATTCATATTTTTTTCTCACTTTCTTTTCTGTTCATTTTTTAACATTTGCTTTTTGCTCCTTTTATATGAAGCACTTGCTGCATGTAATTTATCTTGTTGTAAAGCACCTTGAGCTGCATTTATTGTATGAAAGGTGCTCTACAAATACAAATAAAGCTATTATTATTATTATTCAGTAATTCTACAGGGTACAATTACATTTTGATGAAAGTAAACAACTTTTAGTGGCATAAATCCAACAAAGAGTAAATTGAAAAAAGCTGCTGTGTACTAGTCTGGTAACAAGAAAACTGTTTTATGTATTTTATCATTTTGTTCTTATTTTATTAATGTTTAATGTGTTAAATCACAAGTGTACTGAGACACTTAACACTTGAAATAAACTTATTTAATCATTTTATTTTACTAAAATACTAAATAGAAGCAGTGTGAAGTTCAGACAGTGATGCAGCTCGGTTTTATACACTTGGAATCAGTACATTTATTTATTTTATCATTATGTTATTATTGTATTAATGTTTAATGTGTTAAAGCATAAGTGCACAGAGAAAGGGAGGAAGGGAGGGAGGAAGAAGGGAAGGAAGGATGGAAGGAAGGAAGGTAGGAAAGGAGGAAAGGAAAGAAGGGTGGAAGGGATGGAGGAAGAAGGAAGGAAAGAAGGAAGGAAAGAAAGGAGGAAGGAAGGAAAGGAGGAAAGGGAGGGAGGGAGGGAGGAAGGAAGGATGGAAGGGAGGAAGGAAGGAAGGGAGGAAGGAAGGAGGGAGGAAAGAAAGAAAGAGAAGGAGGGAGGAAGTGAGAAAGGAAAGGAAAGAAGGGTGGAAGGGATGGAGGAAGAAGGAAGGAAGGAAGGAAGGAAAGAAAGGAGGAAAGGAGGAAAGGGAGGGAGGGAGGAAGGAAGGATGGAAGGGAGGGAGAAGGAAGGGAGGAAGGAAGGAAGGAGGAAGGAAAGAAAGAGAGAAGGAGGGAGGGAAGAAGGACAGATCATAAGCAAATCATAAGTGCACAGAGACATGTATCATTAAATATATGTATTAAACTACTCATTTTATTTTACGATACTCAAAATACTAAATAGAAGCAGTGTGAAGTTCAAACAGTGATGTATCAGCTGTTTTCCAGGCTCGGCTTCTCCTCCGTCGCCTTGACGACCTGAAAGAAGGGACCGAGTCGACCCGAGAGTCCATGGAGATCAACGAGGCCGACTTCAGGTGGCAGAGACACATCCTGGCCTCGGAGCAGGCTCCCTGGGACCCGAGCTCCTCCTCCTCCTCCAACGTGCCCTGCCCCGGGCCCACCGAGCGCAGCCCCGACATCAGCATCAGCATCACCACGGAAACGGGCCAAACCACCCTGGATCTGGAGGCGGGGGAGCTCGGCCTGGGTCCGGGTCACACCACTCCCGAGGAGTGCGGGGAGGAAACGCGCCTCCCGTCGCCCTCCAACGTTCAGGAGGGGAGCAAACGTGAGCCGGGTCAGGAGGCGGAGAAGGGAGGCAAGCGGGAGGAGAAAGGAGGAGGCACGAAGGAGGTGCAAGGGGGAGGAGGGAAAGAAAAAGGTGGAGGAGGAGAGAGAGGAATTGTGGTTCCTCCAGATGTGGTCCAGCGTAGCCATGCACTCGTCTACCCTGACATCACCAACTTCCTGTCTGTGGAGTCCAGGACCAGGACGCATCATGCAGGAGGGTCACGATACAGCGAGAGCAACTTCAGGTAGAAGAGTGTGTGTGTGTGTGTGTGTGTGTGTGTGTGTGTGTGTGTGTGTGTGTGTGTGTGTGTGTGTGTAGTTATGAAAATCTTGATGATTACAAAGGAGGTTACATCTGAAGTCAGACCTTTAAGATTTTACTCAGGAGGGTTTTTCCTCATTTTTTAATATTTAACATGTTACTGAATACATATATTGCTGTTTTTAATTTTTTGAAATCAATATTTTTTATTATATTTAGTAAATAAATCATGATGTGGGCTTATTAGGAGCACACATGGACTTAAATGGAGTCACAGTACCAATTAAACCCACTTTATTCATCAAATATCTTTATTTTATATTCCAACATCTACATGAACTAATGAATACATTTTCAAATGAGAGATAAATGTTGCTTTATAAGAAATGATCTCCCTTATAAATCATGTCAGTATCCATGAAAAACAGCTGGACTTAGATAGTTAGTTAGTTAGTTAGTTAGTTAGGGAGGAAGGAAGGGAGGAAGGAAGCAAGGAAGGAAGGAAGGAAGGAAGGAAGGAAGGAAGGAAGGAAGGAAGGAAGGAAGCAAGGAAGGAAGGAAGGGAGGGCAGATGTAGGGAACACTTACCCTAACAGCTGAACTTAGATCTTTCTTAGTTAGTTAGGGAGGAAGGAAGGAAGGAAGAAAGGAAATAAAGGGAAGAAAGGAAGGAAGGACAGATGGATGGAACGAAGGAAGGACAGATGGAGGGAACACTTACCCTAACAGCTGAAAACATTAGTATAATGTTAGTAAAATATAGAAATACTATAAAAATGTTTCCTTTCATTTGATGTTTTTAAATGAAGTCATTATTATTATAAGTGCACTTAAATACACTGTAGGAGGGTAAAATATGTAATATTTATCATTCTTTTGTGGTTACACCATTTGACATTTTCAGGAGCATTCAGTCTTAGTTTTGGTAAAAAATGGTGCAAATGTCATTTCAAATGATATAAAACCAACAAAAATACTAAATGCACATTTTAACAAACCTGATGCTGCTTTTAAAACTATTTTTTAAGATATTTTTGAATTTCTCATCTTGCCAACCCTTATTATCACTAACCCATCTCTGTCCTTCCACCAGTATGGAGGAGCAGGACTTGTCTCGTACAGAGTTTGACTCATGTGATCAGTACTCCATGGCTGCAGAGAAAGACTCCGGCCGCTCCGACGTGTCCGACATCGGCTCCGACAACGTGTCTCTGGCCGACGAGGAGCAGCAGACGCCTCGTGACTGTCTGGGTCACCGCTCCCTGCGCACCGCCGCCCTGTCGCTCAAACTGCTGCGCAACCAGGAGGCCGACCAGCAGAGCGCCAGGCTGTTCGTCCAGTCGCTGGCGGCGCTGCTGCCTCGGCTGCTCGGATTGGCCAACGGCACCGAGGTGGACCTGTCGCTGCAGAACTTCTCCTACACCTTCTGCTCTGGATTACAGGCTGGTGGGTTCAGGAGGGAGGGATGGTTTAATAATGAATAGCTTTTGTGTTTGAGATGTGTCTAGACTCTATGTGTGTGTGTGTGTGCGTGAGTGTGTGTGTGTGTGTGTGTGTGTGTGTGTGTGTGTGTGTGTGTGTGTGTGTGTGTGTGTGTGTGTGTGTGTGTGTGTGTGTGTGTGTTAAACAAACACAGGATATTTGCTGAGGGAGGACTGATCTGTGCTCTGCTGTTGGTTTGAGTCTCAAAATGAAACATTTACTGAACTAAATTGGATGGGGAATAATGTTTTTTTCCACCTTAAGTAAATGCATCATACTGTTGGGAACATCTGACACATATTACTGCAGGAAATCACAAGACAAATAATATGCATATATATATAAATTCCTAATTAAATAATACACTTATTTAAATACAGTAAGGAAATGATAAAAAAAATAAAAATTAAGTCAAATAAAATAGAAAATGTCAAAAAAGTTAAAACATGGACCCAAAAACTGAAGGAGGAAGTAGATCATGACTCCGACGGCATGTTTGATCCAATCGAAGAGCTTAAAATTTCTAAAGATTAAATTTAGTAGAAACCTGATGAGACTTCCAGCAGTTTTTAATGAGTTCACTTACAGATTTTGGATTTATTCGGTATCCATGGCGACCTGTTTTGTTCACAACTGCTTCTTCTGCACAGAACCAGCATCTGTCACACCTGCTGGGGAAAAAAACACGATCCTTTAGAAAACGTAACAAACATTATTAAATTCATCATGAGCTTCTTGTGTTTCTGTGTTGAGGAATTTAAAGTATTTCAGTAAAAGTGGGAAAAAATACTTTAAGTCCTTTAAATCACCTGCCCTTTATTATAATGTCCAGTAGGAGACTGTATATTTAAACATGAATAGTATATATATGTGCTCTGTATTCAGTTGATCAGAGTGCAGCAGACTCTATTTAATAAAGCGTCTTTCCTTCAAGGTGCAGTCTATAATCCATCAGTGGAAACTGTGCGGCCTGCTGGGAGTTTGGACCAACATTACAAATTAAACTCTACGCTTTACTGACTTAATGAATTTTTAGGCTGTGAATCCCCAGAGTGACTTTCTGATTAAAACACTTGACTCGTCATCAACTAACAGATGATATCTCTAAACTCTTCTCTCACCTTTTATTTCCTCTGAACTTCTCTACGCTGCCGTTTCTCTCTTGATCTCTTGGTTGATCTCCCAATACTTTAAGTATTAACGCTCCACCTGGCAGTAAGCAGGTGTGTCCCACATCTGGAATATATACCAACACACACTTCACTTAACCCACACAGGATGCACACTTCCCCTAATACCACTTTGAAGCAATATTCAGGATGAAAGTGTATCCATTAACCCTTTGTAGGTCACACCAAGAAAGTGCTATCTAAAAAAAATTATTTCTTTTTGCTTTTCCTTCCTCTTTGAGGCCATGACAACATAAACATGGATTTATTTTTTCTCATTGACCCTAAATTTGATGTTTTACAGACTACTAACAGACCTTATTTGTTCATAACTTCCTTCCTTCCTTCCTTCTCTCTTTACTTCTTTCATCTTTTCTTCCCTCCCTCCTTACTCATTTACTCCTTCCTTCCTTCCTTCCTTCATTCCTTCCTTCCTTCCTCCCTCCCTCCTTACTCCTTTCCCTTTTCCTTCCTTCCTTCCTTCCTTCCTTCCTTCCTTCCTCCCTCCTTCCTTGCTTCCTTCCTTCCTCCCTCCCTCCCTCCCTCCCTCCCTCCTTACTCCTTTCCTTCCTTCCTTCCTTCCTTCCTTCCTTCCTTCCTTCCTTCCTCCTTTCCTTCCTTCCTTCCTTCCTTCCTTCCTTCCTTCCTTCCTTCCTTCCTTCCTTCCTTCTTTCCTCCCTTCCTTCCTTCCTTCTTTCCTCTTGTCCTTACTTGACCTGAGGACAGCAGGAGGGTTAAACATATCAAATACTGACTTCAAACCACCAGAAATCACAACAGAGCTTTTAAAACGGACATTACTTTTCTCTAAAATCATGTTTCTCACATCTTTTGTGTGTGTGTGTTTAAATCTGTCTCCAGGTGGAATCCACTCTCCAGGTTTTGAGGCAGGTGACACCCTCAGCTGTCAGTCTCTGATGAACGCAGACGGCCTGTACTTGGTGTCGTACTACGCTCTGCTTCTCAACCTCAAACTCTGCTGCTGCGACTACTACAGGCGGCGAACGCTCTCCCCCGTCCTGAGCCTGGTGAGCACACCAACATTTGTGAGTGGATACCAAAAGATGAAGTTCTGCTGCGGCTGAATAAAAACACCATATAATCAAATTCGATGTGTGATTATGTGTGATTTTGTGTATGTGTGTGTTTGTGTGTGTTTTTTCTCGCTGTGCAGAAGGAGTTCGTGCATCTGATCCAGAGCAGCGGAGTCCTCGTGGTTCTGTCTCAGGCTTGGATCGAGGAGCTCTACCATCAGGTGTTAGAACGCAACCTGCTGGCCGAGGCCGGGTACTGGGGCTCTCCGGAGGGCCACACACTGCCGCTTATCACCGTGCTGACAGGTACACACACACACACACACACACACACACAACCTTATTTGTCCTTATTTTGTGTTTGACACTTTAACAGGATAAACTGTTACCATGTGTTTAATTTGAGCATCTGATTTGTTCTTAAAGGATAGCTTCACCATTTTTCGTCTGTTTTATAATGGTAATAATAGTTAGGTGTCCATATGAACGTTGAAATGAAACAGGTTTTCCTTTCTGCATTAGAAGATGTCCTCCAAATGCATTTATATTGTAAGTGATGAAGGACAAAATGAACAGTCCTCGTTTTAAAATCACTCACTCCCTATTTTACTATACAGTGCTCTACATTTACCCTCCACCACTTTAATTGAGTGTCCAAATGCTGAGTGTGTAAATATCTCTACTATATAGAGCCCTCAATTATTCCAGCATGGGACGATAAAAGTAGTAGTTTCTGCTAACAATCCCTCAATGCAACGCTCCACATTTTAAAGATGTGAAAACTAGCGTCACGTGACTCTACAGCTGATGGTGACCACACGAAATGATGATGTCTTGATTTGCAGCTCACTATTGAGTGAACTATTTAATGGCTATTATACAGGGAGCGATGAATAAGTGAATAAGGTCAAAATTTAGTATATGGCTTTACTGTGTATGACATGTTTGACGATATGTGCTTAGATCTGTTTGTTTATATGTGATTTAAGATGGTAATTTCTTCAAGAATTATATTTTATGTGTGTGTGAACTTGTTTAGGGCTTAAATGTAATGGAGACTCATTTATGGGTCAATGACGTATAAGGATTTACAACAACTCAATCTTAGAATAATAAAAACAAGCATATCTAATGCAGTAGTTCAAACATTCAGAATGTTGTGTACCTGAAGCTCCATATTATACATTATAAATTAAGTGATTATAGTGGGTTTTCCATTAATTGGCACTGGCCTTAAAAAGAGTCATGTGGTGCGACCATGATTCATCTTGAAATAAATTAATTTACTTAACACGCTTCACATCTTTTTTTTTTTTTTTTTTACACGTTTTCAGTGATATAAAGTGTTTGGAAACAAAGTATTTGCATTTTTTAAAAATGTTTTGTAAATGATGATCTTTTATTTATATAAAGATATTTCAAGATGAATCATGGTCGCACAGTGGTCGCCAGTGCCAATTAATCTTGAAAACCCACTAAAATCACTTTCACATTATAATATGAATTTTCAGGTACACAACATCCTGAATGTTTGAACTACTGCATTAGATATGCTTGTTTTTATTATTCTACAATTGAGTTGTTGAAAATCCTTATACGTCATTGACCCATATATGTAAAAGCTCTGTGCTGCTGTTTTAAAGTCAGTGGTTGCAGTATCATTTTTTACTTCAGTCTCCAGGATTATTGATGCAGAAGTCAGTTGAAGATGAAAAAAAAAACAGTCTTGGACATTAAAAATAAGTCAACAACATCCTCATTATTTCCCTCCATGTCTTCTTTCTTCTCTCTCAGATATCGACGGTCTGGGCAGCAGTGCAATCGGAGGTCAGCTGATCAGGAGGGCATCCAGCCAATCACCACTCACATGTGGCAAGGCCAGCAGTGACACTGTGATGGCAGGTAATTGATTAATCGGGTCACGCATTTACTTAATGAATTAGTCATTAGTGTCACATCACTGTAATCATCAAACATCAGTTATCCGAACTCTCGTGATGGATCATTGGCGTGACTTTGTTCTCCCTGCAGACTTTCAGTACATTAAGTTGGGCTGACACGATGAGGCAAACCTTCCTCAGTCAAAGAGTTTTCATGATTGATGTGTTTTCTGAGCTGCAGTGTTTTACCTCAGAGCCTTTTTGAATCCACTTCTCCTCAATAGAGGTTGAAAGTGTCTCTGAGCTGCTGCTGCTGCTGCTGCTGCTTTAATGAACTGAAAATGCTCCACCGGCAGCACAGAGGTGAAACATCCCAGAACATTGCTGCATGGTCAAGTGATTTATTTATTGCAGTGTGTGCAAAGTACAGCAGGTGATTCAGATAAGCATAGATTCATATGGTGGATCTTTTATGTCCTACAGGGAACATTGGTGTAGCTGCTGGCTGCATGATGGATATGTTTTAATATAACTATTTCAATCTTTACATAGTTTACATACATCTAGGGAGTTTATAACAGCAAGCAGGGTAAATGTTTTATTCCATATTAATAAAACGATGCACAATCTGAGCTAAACTTCACTCAAAATGATCACAGTTTTAACAGAAAGCAGCCAAATAGAAGAGCTCTGATTGGCCAAGTCAATAAGATTTCTCAGTTTTTTTATTATACGATACGGTACGGTATGATACGGTACGGTTCGGTGCGATGTGGTACAGTTCGGTACGATACAATATGGTACGATACGATACAGTACGATACAGTACGATACGATACAGTACGATACGATACAGTACGATACGATACAGTACGATACGATACAGTACGATACGATACAGTACGATACGATACAGTACGATACGGTACGAAACGGTACGATACGGTACGATACGGTACGATACGGTACGATGCAATACGGTACGGTAGATGCGATGCAATATGGTAGGATAGGGTACAGTATGATACGGTACGATACGGCACGATACGATACGGTATGATGCATTACAGTACGATGCAGTACGGTACGATACGGTATCAGTATGATATGGTACGGTACGATGCAATACGGTACGGTACGATAAGGTATGATACAGTATGATACGGTACGATACGTTACGATACGTTACGATACGTTACGATACGATAGAGTACGATACGGTATGATACAGTACGGAGCGATACGGTGCGATACGGTACGGTACAGTACGACATGGTACGATACGGTACGATACGGTACGATACGGTACGATAAGGTACGATACGGTACGATACGGTACGATGCGGTACGGTTTGGTGCAGTACGATATACTTTATTTTCAACATATGAGAATTTGTGTTGGACTCAGTGCTGCATGAATTCCTTCACAGTTACAGCAGACAACATATGAACAAAGAGGCATCAGCCGTTTCAATTACAGCAATAAATTACACACAAAATAGTGCACTCTCCCCCCTGGTGAAAACACATTGCATATAACATATTGCACACACCCAATAATAGAACACCCCATAATAAAACACCATGAGAGACCACTGCACAATTATAACAGCTTCAAGCAGCATTATTTAAAAGTTTGATTGAGATTGATATTTGTGTTTGTAAAAAACTTGAACATTGAGAACGAAATTAATGAAACAGTCTGATTAATTTGGTTGTGTGATCCTTTGTTGTACTAATTTGACTCAATTTCTAAAAGCATCAACACATTTTTTTTTATTGTAATTTCAGGGTCTGCTTTGCTAATTCAATGATTAACTCGCTTGTTGTTTGGTAAAATAAATAAAACTCGACATCAAGCAGGGTTTATTTGTCTGATCATTAGTTTTTCTGCTTATTAGGTAAAATAATAAAATAATATCTCATTTTGTGGAAAGTTTGACTTAAATCATCAACTTTCCCAACTGGCTGACAAACTAATATAACTAACTTTATTATGACTAATATTAAAGTATCACAAAATACGTACCAGCTGTTATTTGTTTACTAAGAGAGGACAGAGGTGAAACAGAGAGGAAACAAATGAGAGAAGGAAAAGAAAGAGCAGGAGAGGACAGACCCACAGACAGAGATGGAGGAAATGAGTCAGGGACCACCTGCGCTCCTTTTTTCATCCCCTGCAGGGCAAAGAATGCTTCAGAATCGTCATGGCAACCACTGCTGAGTCACCCCTGATGATGACAGCGATGCTCTTTGTGTGTGTGTGTGTGTGTGTGTGTGTGTCTGTGTGTGTGTGTGTGTGTGTGCAGCCTCAATGCACCTGTTTGACTCCGGCATTGTTAGTTATCGGAGCCGCTCGCTGTGTAAACACTCAGATACAGACTCATTTATTCAGAGTGTTTTTCTCTCGTTCCTCTGTAACACTCCTACCAGCTGCCAGTGTTGGGGAGTAACTAGTTACATGTAAAAACTTAATCTGTTACAGTGAGTGAGAAAAAATGTGTCATTAAATTGCAATTACTTATGAAAATGTTGATGATTACAAAGGAGGTTACATCTGAAGTCAGACCTTTAAGATTTTGCTCAGGAGGGTTTTTTCCTCATTTTTTAATATTTAACATGTTACTGAATACATATATTGATGTTTTTAATTCTTTGAAATCAATATTTTTTTGTATATATTGTAAATAAATCATGATGTGGGCTTATTAGGAGCACACATGGACTTAAATGGAGTCACAGTACCAATTAAACCCACTTTATTCATCAAATATCTTTATTTTATATTCCAAAATCTACATGAACTAATGAATACATTTTCAAATGAGAGATAAATGTTGCTTTATAAGAAATGATCTCCCTTATAAATCATGTCAGTATCCATGAAAAACAGCTGGACTTAGATTTTGGTGCTTAATGGGAACATTTACCCTAACAGCTGATCTTAGTTAGTTAGTTAGACAGGGAGGGAGGGAGGAAGGGAGGAAAGAAGGAAGGAAGGAATGAATGAAGGACAGATGGAGGGAAGGAAGGACAGAAGGAAAGAAGGAAGGACAGAAGGAAGGGAGGAAAGAAGGAAGGACAGAAGGAAGGAAAGGAGGAAAGAAAGAAGGATGGATGGAAGGAAGGATGGAAGGAAGGACAGAAGGAAGGATGGAAAGAAGGACAGAAGGAAGGAAGGACAGATGGAGGGAAGGAAGGAAGGGAGGAAAGAAGGAGGGAAGGAAGGACAGAAGGAAGGAAGGAAGGAGGGAACATTTATTCTAACAGCTGAAAACATTAGTTAGAAAATTAGAAAAGTCATCAAATGTAATAAGTTACATTACTTTCATTAAGTCATTGAAATAGTTACATTACAGATTACTAGTTACTTCCACCATTGTCCCTTATTATATATATATTTTTAAAAGAGCACTGTGTGTGTTTTTTAGGAGCCGTGTTCTCCCGCTTCATCCTGACCGGCGTGTGGAAGAACCTGATCGATGTTCTGTCCACGCCGCTGACGGGACGCATGGCCGGCAGCTCCAAGGGCCTGGCCTTCATCCTGGGAGCGGAGGGGATCAAAGAGCAGAGCCAGAGGGAGAGAGACACCATCTGTCTGAGTTTGGACGGCCTACGCAAAGCTGCAGCACTCAGCTGCGCCTTGGGTGGGTGGAACTGGTGCCTCTTGTGTCTGTATTAATAAGATAAATGAGATGCATCGGTCCAGTCCTGCAGGGGATCCTCTGCTCTCCTCTGTTCTCCTTTTCCTCCAGCACACAACTGGAAGCTGCAAAGGATTTAAATATGTTAAATGCACCATTTATTTTCAGCAGATAAACACTCACTTGATCCTCTGGATGAGTCAACCTGAACTCATACGACTCCTCAAACTTAGTTTTTAGAAATAAGCTTGCAGTGAAAACAGTAAAGTTATGATTGTGAGATTTTCATTTTTAATTAAGAGTACGTTAAGTCACCTCTGGATAATGTTAAAGCTTCTATACAGCTGCTGTTTTGTGCATGTTTTGGTTGATTAGACTCCTCTTGCACCTTGATTTTGACATTTCAGATCTCCTGTCTGAAGTTTTGCATTAATGGATCGAACTCGACTTTTGAAGATCCTCCCACTTTGCCTCAAAACACTTCGATAATGTTGTGGTTAAATGGGACACATCTAGCCATCAGGGCAACCACTTTAAATGCCTGAATGAATGAATATAAATAATATACTGCACTGAAATACAGATATATTCTTATCTTATGGGGGAAAATACAACCACAGAGCTCAGAATTGATAAAAAAAAGAAGTAATTATCAAACTTTATGTCTGTTCTCGGGGAAACATTAAGGGGTGAAACTTATTTTCAGTGATGCTGAAATTACATAAAAACAAATCAAACAACAGAAACAGAGAAATCAATTCCTAATTAAAAGTTACATTAAGAAAAAACATTCAGATTTAAAAGGTGTAGAAGCATAAAAACGAATCATATGAAGCAGAAATGAAAAATCAATATCTAATTAAAACTGTTACATTCAAAATCATTAAACAACGAGCCTCCTGATTGTTGTTTAAATATTCAACTAGTTTAGATGGATGGAGGCAAAGTGTCTGCTGCTGTTATGGAGCATATAAAATATATATTGTAAATGTATTGCGTGTTATTATGTATGTCTGAGGTTTATACGTTTGGTTGAGCATGTGTTCATCCAGAGAAAGTTACACCGATCACTGATGTTCTTTCTCAGTTTCATCCTGCTGCTGCTGCTTCATGTTAATATTAATATATTTTAACACTTTCATAACCGCCAGCTGCTGCTCAGTTTCTTCCAGATCGTCTCCTCTGCAGCTCAGATGGAGCAAACAGGAAGTTCGGGATCCAAACAAACTGTTAACTGCAGATTTCAGAGTGAATATTTGGGGAAATGCATTAAAAAAAACTAAATTTATCAGCTATTAACAGCTGCTGGCACGACCGTGTGGCCAAATGGGGTTAAAACTGGACTGGACTCTGCACAGATGCACCGATGAATATGAATGAACACATGGTGCAGCATCTTTTAATCTAAATGCTCCCACAGGAACAGAAACATTCTTATCTGCAGAGTTTAGATGAGTGCAGTGATGTTGTTTTTAGGATGTGATAATAAATGAAATGTTGGTGTTTGTGTGTGTTTGTGTGTGTGTGTGTGTGTGTGTGTGTGTCAGGTGTGGCTGCCAACTGTGCGTCAGCTTTGGCGCAGATGGCTGCAGCCTCCTGCGTACAGGAGGAGAAGGAAGAGAGGGAGGCGGCAGAGATGGGAGACACCATCACACAAGGTACTAAGAGAAAAACACTTTCTCTAAATGTTCAGAGGACAAGTTAAAAACATTCAAAGGTCTTCTGCAACCTAAAGCAGACATAAACGAGAACTTTAACACTCCTTTGAGTTGGGGTACAAATAGTTTTCCACCTAAATGTTATAACTAGAAGAATATGCACTATTTTAAGAAGATACATATTCTTGCATATTGCATATTAAGCTGTTAGCTGCTGCCAGTCTCAACTAGCTGATTGGCAGCATGTGTGTATATTTGCATTTATTTCACCTTTAGCTCTACTGCACGTTGCTCTTAAATGGGTTAAAACTCACAACCAGTGGGTATAAAAGGGGCAAAGATCTTAAACCACTGGACTATTCATTTAAATTCTTACATAATGACAAAAGATGACTATTTTGCACATGCATTTAAATCTAATTATTTAATTATTAAACAATATTAAAGAGCACTGGAGTTACATTGAATGATGGTGATGATCTGGTCATCTAACAGGGGAAGCTGACTGTTAACAGGATTTAACCACAGAGTCAACAAAGAGTCCCTGAAACACGAACAGCAAATTCCTATTTAGTTGAAGAAGTATTGATTAGTATTTAACACTGTTTGCATGACAAGTAATACATCAGTAGATAGATGCCAGAAAAGGGTAAAACATCAGAAATTATGAAGCTTTTATAGGCAAGTTAGGGTGAAATTTTGGTGCATAGAAAATGCAAGACAAGAAACATCAAAACCCCAAAACACAGATCATTTCTTATAATTAAAAATAAGATAAATATAAATATAAACACTCGTAACATGGATGGATGAAGTGCATATAAATTATAAATGATGAAATATTGCACAGAACTATAAAAAGGGGAAAAAAGAATAAAGAACAAAAATAATATGTTATAATAGTATATAATAAAAATGAAACCTTTAAATAATTGCATATTATTCATCATCCTCTGTACAGTTGAATCAGTGTCTGTATGTCTTTAAGGCAGCCCAGGTCTTTATCTGACAAGTGTATGAACTTCCATGAGATTCATTTATCTTTTTAATACTCTTGTAAGGTGTTATCAGACTCTGTAAGGTGTTATCAGTAATGTGTTGCTCTTTAGTGACATCTAGTGGCAGGTGGGAGGAAGTACAACAACATCAAGTCTTTTTATGTGTCTTTCTGCTAAATTACAAATGTTAAGTTACCTATCTCTTTTTTATCATTATCTGACTTCTGTCAATTGTGTTTGTTAATGTTTGTGTGTGTGTGTGTGTGTGTGTGTGTGTGTGTGTGTGTGTGTGTGTGTGTGTGTGTGTGTGTGTTTGTAGTGAAGCAGCGAGTCGAGCAGCGTCTGGAGCAGATGGGTCGTCCTCAGGGAGTTCGCCTGCACACGGCTCACGTGTTGTGCATGGACGCCATCCTGAATGTGGGGCTGGAGATGGGAAGCCACAACCACGACTGCTGGCCGCATGTCTTCAGGTACACACACACACACACACACACACACACACACACACACACATAGATCAACCATCAGCTTATCTGTTGCTCAAAGGTTAAAGTTGAGGATTTTCTAAAAGACCGAAACCAGAAATTAATTAAACTATCTTGTGTTTGTATCCAAAGCCTCATATATCTTATTCCTCTGTGTCGTAGATCTCAACTATTGTCCACAAGGTATTAAAATCACACCAATGAGTCACACACTTTTATGACTTCATCCCACATCTAGTGCATATTAGTTAGCCGCTGAAAATAGTCCCTGAAAAATACACAATTTCTTCCTGTTTGAGCCCAGAAATGATTTATTTTTCCAGATGATACGATACATATTCAACCCATTTAATAAGAATTATCAGTGACTCTGCAGCTCCTCTCGACTTTACGGAGCTTTATAGTGAGTTTAAGCTCATTGTTTAGCTGTCTGGCTGCAACTTTACTGCTTTGGTTCACTCTCATAGCGTCGTTTTCAGAGTAAAAGCCACTGTACTCTACCTGCTCAGCACCAAACAGCAAACAGACCCAGTTATCTGAAGACTAGCTGGTGAACATAGTGGAACATTTAGCAGCTAAAGAGCCAGATATTTCCCTCAGGAGTTGGTAGAGAGTAAAAACAGAGTTAAAAGAAAGAGAATATTGGACTTAGACGACTCCTAATAAATGATAATGTTGATTATTAACTGCTGGATGTAGAAATAAGAAGTCCAACATCAACATTTCTGCTGCTTTAAAAGTGAAACTCTCTTTCAGGGTAACAGAGTACATCAGTTCTCTGGAGCACACCCACTTCAGCGACGGCTCCTCTCAGCCGTCCTCGCTGACCACCATCACCCAGC
>NC_084981.1:28071487-28086487 GCF_963691925.1 Scomber scombrus | reverse complement strand
CTCTTTTCCTCCTTACTCCTTCCTTTCTTCCCTTCCTTCCTTCCTTCCTTCCTTCCTCCCTTCCTCCCTTCTTTCCTTCCTTCTTTTCCTACCTCTCTCCTTCTACCCTCCACCCCCCCTTTCTTCCTTCCTTCTGTCTTTCCTTCCTTTCCTTCCTCCCTTCTTTCTTTCCTTCCTTCCTCCCTCCCTTCCTTCATTCTTTCCTCTGTCCTTCTTTCCTTCCTTCCTCCCTTCCTCTTTTCCTTTCTCCCTCCTACTTTCCTTCCTTCCTTTCTTTTGGCCATCCTTCCTTCCTTCCTTTCCTTCCTCCCTTCCTTCCTCCCTCCTTTCCTTCCTTCTTCCTTCCTCCCCTTCCTCCTTTCCTTCCTTCTTCCTCCCTTCCTCCCTTCTTTCCTCCCTCCCTCCTTACTCCTTTCCTTCCTTTTTCCCCCTTCCTTCCTCCCTTTCCTCCCTTCCTTCCTTCCTTTCTCCCTCTTTTCCTTCCTTCTTCCTTTTTCCTCCCTTCCTTGACTCGAGGACAACAGGAGGGTTAAAATATTGTAGGTATAAAAGCTACAATAAAAAATACCTTTAATGTTCAGGTTTATTTAAATAAATGGGTAAACGAGTATAAACAATGATTAAAACTGCAGCTGAAGTTCACTGGAAACACAATAAAAATGTCTTTTCTCTCTCAGGCTGCGTGTCATAAGGAGCGTCACGTATCCCAGAAGGGCCGTTTCCTTCATCCACGACGTTCTGACGGAGGTGCTGACGAGCTGGGCCGAGCTTCCCACACTTCCACTTTAACGAGGCGCTGTTCAGACCCTTCGAGCACATCATGCAGCTGGAGCTCTGTGACGAGGGACAGTGCAGGGACCAGGTACGGGACGCCACTCAAGATCTTCTCTTTTCTAATGTTAATAAATCATCGATAAGTCAAACTAGTTTCATATAAACCTTTGTAGGGTCAAATATATTTTTTTCTTACTGAGCTTTAATTTTATGTTTTACAGTCTTATACCAAACGGTTTAGCATGTTTTCAAAACATCATTTGTTTAAAAACTGTGTGAACAGATGAAAAATTAAACTCAACTTCAATAATGTCTCCAGTTTATGGAAGAGTATTAAGGCCACTGAAAAAAAAAAACATTTTTAAGGAGGATTTTTTTTTTTGTGAGGATTTTTTTTTCATAGGTAAAAACTTTTTTTAAACGAAATCCTCCATAAAATTTAAAAAAAAAATCATCCTTAAAAAAAATAATTAAAAAAATCCTCCATTAAAAAAAATTTCTAAAAAAAAATCCTCCATAAAAATTTTTTTAAAACGAAATCCTCCATAAAAAAAAAAAAAAAAATCCTCCCTAAAAAAAAAATCCCCCTAAAAATTTTTTGTTGTTTTTGTGCAATATGCCTCTTACTAGTAGTTAAATAGATTTAGCTTTTGACCAGATATCATGACACAAAGTCAAACCTCTACCAGAGCACCTTTATTCTACCACACAGTGTTTTTAGTGACTTCTACCAGAGCACCTTTATTCTAGTGACTTCTCTCTGCTTCCTCCCTGCAGGTGATCACATCGATAGGTGAGCTGGTGGAGATGTGTTCCCCTCAGATCTTGTCAGGATGGAGGCCTCTGTTCAGCGCTCTGAGGACCGTCCACAGCAGCAAGAGCGACACCAAAGACTACCTGCTGGGAGAATACTCCATGGGTCCGTCTCACTTTTACTGCTCTGAACCAACACGTGATATTAAAAAAATGAAAATGCAAATGAAAGATTAGAATTGCTATAAAAAGTGCTTTAACCTTCGTGTCGTCCTCCCGGGTCAAATTTACCCCGTCTGTTTTATGTTCCTTCCTTCCTTCCTTCCTTCCTTCCTTCCTTCCTTCCTTCCTTCCTTCCTTCCTTCCTTCCTTCCTTCCTTCCTTCCTTCCTTCCTTCCTTCCTTCCTTCCATCCTTCCGTCTGTCTTCCCTCTCTCCTTCTCTCTTTTGTTCCTTCTTCTCTCTTTCCTCCCTTCCTTCTTTCCTTCCTCCATCCCCCTTTCTTCCTTCCTTCTGTCCTTCCTCCCTCCCTCACTCCTTCTTTACTTCCCTCTTTCTTTCTTTCCTCCCTTCCTTCCTTCTTTCCTCCCTCCCTCCTTCTCTCTTTCTTTCCTCCCCCCTACCTTCCTCCCTTCCTTCTTCCCTCTGTCCTTCCCTACTTCCCTTCCTTCCTCCCTTCCTTCTTTCCTTTCCTCCCTTCCTTCCTCCCTCCTTCCTTCCCTCTTTCCTTCCTTCCTCCTTTCCTTCCTTCTTCCTCCCTTCCTACCTTGACTCGAGGACAACAGGAGGGTTAAAAGAGCTCAATCATAAGCGCAGGAGAAGAGACGTGTTTTAGGACATGATATTGTGTGATAGGAGATGTTTAGTGGTGTAAAAGCTAATAAATACACTCTCTCTGCTCTCTGAGACATTAATCAAGGTTTAATCACATTTATTGATCAGTCAGATCCACTATTGATGCTTTTTATAACCCTCCTGTTGGCCTCAGGTCAAGGAAGGACAGGAGGAAGGAAGGGAGGGAGTGAGGAAAGAAGGAAGGAAGGAAAGCAGTAAGGAGGGAGGGAGGGAGGAAAAGAGGAAGGAAGTAAGGAGAGAAGGAAGGGAGGAAGGAAATCAGGAAGGAAGGTAGGAAGGAAATCAGGAAGGAAGGAAGGGAGGGAAGAAGGAAGGAAGGAAAGCAGTAAGGAGGGAGGGAGGAAAAGAGGAAGGAAGTAAGGAGAGAAGGAAGGAACGAAGGAAATGAGGAAGGAAGGAAGGGAGGGAAGAAGGAAGGAAGGAAAGCAGTAAGGAGGGAGGGAGGGAGGAAGGAAGTAAGGAGAGAAGGAAATGAGGAAGGAAGGTACGATGGAAATAAGGAAGGTAGGAAGGGAGGGAAGAAGGAAGGAAGGAAAGCAGTAAGGAGGGAGGGAGGGAGGAAAAGAGGAAGGAAGTAAGGAGAGAAGGAAGGGACGAAGGAAATGAGGAAGGAAGGAAGGGAGGGAAGAAGGAAGGAAGGAAAGCAGTAAGGAGGGAGGGAGGGAGGAAGGAAGTAAGGAGAGAAGGAAATGAGGAAGGAAGGTACGAAGGAAATAAGGAAGGTAGGAAGGGAGGGAAGAAGGAAGGAAGGAAAGCAGTAAGGAGGGAGGGAGGGAGGAAAAGAGGAAGGAAGTAAGGAGATAAGGAAGGGAGGAAGGAAGGAAGGAAGGAAGTGAGGAAAGAAGGAGGGGAAGAATGAAGGAAACATTAAAGAAAGAGGGAGGAAGGAAGGAAGGAAGGAAGGAAGGAAGGAAGGAAAGAGGGAGGAAGGAAAGAAGGAACAGTCAAAAGAGATGGGGAGGACGACAGGAAGGTCTGATCTGTGCTTCAACATTTGGTATAAACACATTTTATGAGGAGAGGATGTAGAATATGAGCAGTATGTAAAGGGTTAAAGAAGCTGTCTCTTCACTCATAAAAATGCAACTCTCTATTTTTCCTTTTTTTACTCATTCCTTCCTTCCTCATCTCCTCTTTCCTTCCTCATCTCCTCTTTCCTTCCTCTCCTCCTCTTTCCTTCCTCTCCTCCAGGGAAGTCCCAGGCTCCGGTCTTTGATGTCTTTGAAGCTTTCATCAACACTGACAACATCCAGGTTTTTGCCAACGCCGCCACCGACTACATCATGTGCCTCATGAAGTTCGTCAAAGGCTTAGGTTCGTCTCGAGATGTTACGTCTACGAGCATTTAGAGGATTTCATGTTTTTTTTATTTTCTCTTCCTGGTATCGGGCCGTAAAAACTGGGCCTTTTGATTTAAGGCGCTCATGGCATGAATGTTCAGTTTGTATTTACATCACTTTTTTTTTTTTTTTTAATACTTGAGATGAGAGGAGGAGGGGGGGGGGAGGGGAGGGGGGGGGATTTATGCATGAGTAAACACAATCACTTATTTTCTTCATATTTCTGCAGGATCATTTTTTCCGTTAGATAATATAGAGATATAGATTTTATAGTTTAATACTCGACATATCTGGGACAGACTTTTGTTTATCTGACATCGATGGGAACTTTTAATTGCGTCACACTAAGAAGCTTTTCTTTTATTTACATAATATTTAGTATTATTTAATATTTGGAGCAGATTGAGGAAAGTAAAGTAGAAAGTTTATCGACCTCCTTTATTCAATACTGTATTGTTCCTTCTTTCCTCCCTTTCTTCCTTCCATCTGTCCTTCCTCCCTCCCTCCTTCTCTCTTTCTTTCCTCCCTTCCTTCTTTCCTCTGTCATTCTTTCCTTCCTTCCTCCCTCCCTTCCTCTTTTCCTTTTTCCCTCCCTCCCTCCCTCCCTCCTTCCTTCCTTCTTTCCTCCCTCCCTTCTACCTTCCTTCCTTCCTTCCTTCTTTCCTTTCCTTTCCTCCCTTCCTTTCCCTCTCCTTTCATTCCTTCCTTCCTCCCTCCTTTCATTCGTTCCTTCCTCCCTTCCTTCCTCCTTTCCTTCCTTCTTCCTCCCTTCCTTCCTCCTTTCCTTCCTTCTTCCTCCCTTCCTTCCTCCCTCCCTCCTTTCCTTCCTTCTTCCTCCCTCCTTCCTCCTTTCCTTCATTCTTCCTCCCTTCCTTCCTTCATCCCTCCCTCCCTCCTTTCCTTCCTTCTTCCTCCCTTCCTTCCTCCTTTGCTTCCTTCTCCCTCCCTCCCTCCCTCCCTCCTTTCTTTCTTTCTTTTTTCTTTCTTCTTTCTTTCTTTCTTTCTTTCTTTCTTTCTTTCTTTCTTTCTTTCTTTCTTTTCTTTCTTTCTTTCTCTTTTTCCTCCTTTTTCTTTCTTTATTCATTCCTTTCTTTCTTGCTACTTCTAGTTCTTTCTTTCCTTCTTTCTTTCCTCCTACTTCTTGTTATTTCTTTCTTCTCTCTAGGTGGATAAAATATATAATATGTATCATTATTTTGTGGTTACACCATTTGACATTTTCAGGAGCATTCAGTCTTACTTTTGGTAAAAAAAAATTACATTTCATCATTAGATGATCATCATTTCATTTTAACATTTCCATCCCTTCATTCATGGCTGCAGAGTCTCAGTGTTTAACCCTCCTTGCTCTGCTTCCTGTAGGAGAGGTGGACTACAAGGAGATCGGAGACTGTGTCCACGTGTCTGGTTACAGCTCCACAGATCTCTGCCTGCCTGCTCTCGACTACCTCCGCAAAATGTTCCCAGGTGTGTTTTTCACTCTGAGATCAATTAACCACACATACTCACTAAAGCTCTTCATTGATCACACAAGATTTTAACCTCCAGACTTGAATATTAATTTTTCTTTCTACGCTGAATGACAGCTGCTGGCTAAGATCTACAAGATGCCGTCCAAGCCGGTGTTCCTCGGCGCTCGGCTCGCCAGCCTGCCGATGAGATCGCAGGAACGCTCGATCAGCAGCTGAGGACGGGATGGACTGTATCCTGCAGGAGTTCGATGATGACACAGGTCTCTTCTCCTTCCCTTCAATCAATCAATCAATAAAACTTTATTTATACAGCAGCTTTTATACAGGTTAGTGTAGTTTAAAGTGCTTCACAGCTTCACAAGACAGAACAAGTGACGACATAAAGAGAAAGGAATAAAACCAAAGATTAAAAGACCAAATAAAAGAATTTAAATATATAAATAAAGTATGTAAAATGAATCTATAAATACATTAAATAATTAGATAAATAAGTAAAATAAGAGAATAAGAAAAAGTTTATGAAAAGATAGAATAAAACTAGGTTAACATTTGTGTCCTCCCGGGTCTGTTTTGACTGTTCTTTCTTTCCTTCCTTCCTTCTTTCCTTCCTTCCTTCCTTCCTTCCTTCCTTTCCTTTTTTCTCTTCCTTCTTTCCTCCCTCCCTCCTCCTCTCTTTCTTTCCTCCTTCCTCCTTTCCTTCCTTCCTCCCTCCCTCCTTTCCTTCCTTCTTCCTCCCTACCTTCCTTCCTCCCTCTTTTCCTTCCTCTTCCTCCTTTCCTTCCTTCCTCCCTCCCTCCTTTCCTTCCTTCTTCCTCCCTACCTTCCTTTCCTCCCTCTTTTCCTTCCTTATTCCTCCCTTCCTTCCTTCTCTCCCTCTTTCGTTCCTTCTTCCTTTCTTCCATCCTTCCTTCCTCCCTCCTTTCCTTCCTTCTTCCTTTCTTCCATCCTGTCCTTCCTCCCTCCCTTCCTTCCATCTTCCTCATTCATTTGCACTCTATGTCCTTTAATGATTTTAAAGCAAATCATTATTTTATGCTGCAATCTTATTTTTAATACTCAATATTATAATATTTTATTCTCTCTTTCTATGTTTCTGTACTTTGTTTTTATTATTAGTGTGTGTGTGTGTGTGTGTGTGTGTGGGGGGGGGGGGGGGGGGGGGGGGGGGGGGTATGTATGTGTTGGATGATTGGGTTTTATTTTTATTTCTCAAATTCCATGTTTTTTCAATTTTTCTGTTAAATGTTTTCTTTTATGTAAAGCACATTGAGTTGCCACTGTGTATGAAATGCGCTATATAAATAAAACTGCCTTGCCTTCCTCGCTTCCTTCCTTGACTCGAGGACAACAGGAGGGTTAAATTAGATTTTTTTAAAGAAAAAAATAAAAGTAAAATTAAATAAAAGACATTAAGTTTAATAAAAAGATTAAATAAAAGTAGGTTAAAATAGATTAAAAAAGACAAGAAAAGTAAATTTAAATAGCAAGTGAAGTTTAATAAAAGCTGGACTAAAACTAGGTTAAACAAGAGATTAAAAGACAAAAGAAACAGATGAATAACATCTATAAGAAGATAAAACTTATAGAATAATAAGAATTATAATAGCATAAAATGAAATAGAAAAAAATAAAAGGATGGAAAATGTAAAACAAATGCAATAAAATAGAATAAAAAGACTATAAAATAAATCAGTTCTTAATCCAAAACCAGACTGAACAGGTAGGTTTATGAGTTACCTCTTAAATATTTCGACCCTTCTACCTTCTCTACCCTCTCTCTACTCTCTCTTTAACCTCCTCTGTTTATCTTCGGATCCTGCAGGTTTGATCCAGGTGTGGATTTTGTTACTGGAGGCAGCTCACAGCAGCCGTTTCAAACTGTCCTCGTCAACATCAGCCTCCAACCCTCGATCTGCTTTTCACTCTGCTCAGAGAAGTCACCAACATACCAGGTAACACACACAGCTCCCTCATGTTATATATATATATATATATATATATATATATATATATATATATATATTATATATATAATATATATATATATATATATATATATATATATATATATATATATATATGTTTAAGGGACTAATGAGCTTTTAGGGTTAAATATTGGATGTTCTTCATTTCCCAGGTGTGTCACATGATCCCTGTCCCACTAATCATGTGTTTCCTATGTCTCTCTTTCTTCCATCTTCCAGGTCCGGGTTTCGCCATCTTCTCCGTCATCCAGCTGCTGCTTCCCGTGATGTCACTGTGGCTGCAGCGTAGCCATGGCGACCACTCCTACTGGGATGTGGCGGCGTCCAACTTCAAACACGCCATCGGCCTGTGCTGCGAGCTGGTGGTGGAGCACGTCAACAGCTTCATACACTCAGGTGAGAGAGGTGAGACAGTAGTGCATTATATATATACTTTTTATTTTATTTTATTTTTTTTGTTATGTCCATGTGGTTTAGTCAAATTTAAAGGGGTTAAAATGTGAAAATAAATGTATGAATAACTTGCACCACATTCTTTTTTTGTGGACCCAGCATCAAATTCCTGCTTTTAATCCATTTTGAGAGAATATATTAGAGGATTATGGCAAAAATGTCTAAGTGTGTAACCATAAAAACTTTGTACCAAATAATTCAACTTGCTTAAAAACAGTAAATTGTCAATAAAACACCATATCAACTAGTTTGGCATGATCTTACATTATAACTTTTTATATTAAATAAAGGTAATGGAATACAATTGTTCTACATATTACATTTACTCTGGTAACCATGGAGATCAGGAAACATTTACATTCATTTTAAATGAAGTAATTATTAGTATAAGTCCACTTAACCTTCCTGTTGTCCTCGAGTCAAGGAGGAAGGGAGGAAGAAGGAAGGATGGAAAGGAGGAAGAAGGAAGGAAAGGAGGGAGGAATAAGGAAGGAAAGGAGGGAGGAAGGGAGGAAGAAGCAAGGAAGGATGGAAGGGAGGAAGAAGGAAGGAAAGGAGGAAGGAAGGAAGGAAGGAAGGAAGGAAGGAAGGAAGGAAGGAAGGAAGGAAAGGAGGGAGGAAGGAAGGAAGGAAAGAAGGGAGGAAGGGAGGGAGGAAGAAGGAAGGAAAGGAGGGAAGGAAGGAAGGAAGGAAGGGCGGAGGAAGGAGGAGGGAAGGAGGAAAGAAGGACAGAGGAAAGAATGAAGGGAGGAAGGTAGGGGGGAGGAAAGAATGAATTTGCTCACCTTGCCGACCTTTATTTATCACTGACTCTAATATATTATCGCTTGCCATTACTCGTTTCTTAGTTCAATAGCTGCGACTCAAGCATGACAAAAAAAGGTTTTTTCTCTTCCACATATGAAGCCGGTGTCAGTGGGTCAGAGTCTACTTTAGGTCACCGTGGTTACCAGGGGTTACAACACCGGTCGGGAGAAGAGGCTTCATGTTATTGATGTTATTGTTCGTCTCGTGTACGAGGTGAAGTAGAGCAGTGACTGATGGCCTGTTGTTACTCCCACTGTCCTCTTTACCCTGATTAAATGGTGGCTGCTCCACCTCTGTCCCATCTGTGTGTGTGTGTGTGTGTGTGTGTGTGTGTGTGTGTGTGTGTGTGTGTGTGTGTGTCCTCCCCCCCTCCTTACAGATATCGGTTACGAGTCTTTGATCAACCTGATGTTGAAGGATCTGTTCAAGCTGCTGGTGGCCTGTGTGTCTGAACCTGCGGAGACCATCTCCAGAGTGGGCTGCTCCTGCATCAGGTGACACACACACACACACACACACACAAACACACACACACACACACACACACACATCCCTCCATTTCCCCTAGAGAGTTGGTAGTTATTTCTTTCTTTTTGCAATGAGCCAAGATGGTTTAATTGAGACAGAAGTGCCACAAAGAGGAGGGAGGTAGGAAAGGAAGGAAAAGAAGGACAGAGGAAAGAAGGGAGGAGGAAGGAAGGTAGGAGGGAGGGAGGGAGGGAGAAAGGAAAAGAGGAAGGGAGGAAGGAAGGAAAGAAGACAGAGGAAAGGAGGAAGGTAGGGGGGAGAAAGGAAGGAAAGAAGGACAGAGGAAAGAAGGGAGGGAGGAAGGAAGGTAGGAGGGAGGAAGGGAGAAAGGAAAAGAGGAAGGGAGGTAGGAAAGGAAGGAAAAGAAGGACGGAGGAAAGAAGGGAGGAAGGAAGGAAGGTAGGAGGGAGGGAGGGAGGGAGAAAGGAAAAGAGGAAGGGAGGTAGGAAAGGAAGGAAAGAAGGACGGAGGAAAGAAGGGAGGAAGGAAGGAAGGTAGGGAGGGAGGGAGGGAGGAGAAAAGAAGGGAGGAGGAAGGAAAGAAGGAGGGAGGAAGGTAGGGGGAGGAAAGAAGGAAGGGAGCAAGGAAGGGAGAAAGAAGGAACAGTCAAAACAGACGGGGTCCATTTGAGCCAAGATGGTTTATTGAGACAGAAGTGTCACTCTGTATAATTTTGATACGTACAAAAAGAGATATAAGTCTTTGTCTAAATAAGTGATCCAGCTTCTGGCACTCATAGGAAATAACAGATATTGAAACTGCAAGAAAATTGAAATTATCTCACAAATGATTCAGCTCCAGTTTGTGCTGGTTCTTCTATGAAAAGCTGCAGGAAGTCTCTGATTCTGGGGCAAACTCTCCAACTTTTAACTGATTCTACAAAAACACCAAAGCTAACAATGACTTGATTCTACTAACGAGGATTGTGTGTGTGTGTGTGTGTGTGTATCCAAGCCTGATATATCTTATTTATCTGTGTCGTAGAACTCCTGTTATTATCCAAAAACTACTTAAAACATGTCAGTGAGCCACAGAGCTGCACTGGGAGACATGACACTGTTATATTCTCTATTTTAATTTGACTCAGTCTCTCATACACTGCTAAATGTGGATTTATTAGCAGCTGCAGCTGAAAATGGCCCCTACAATTACCTCATTTCTTTTCTACAAACTGCAGTGACCTGCCAATAAAAAGGTTAAAAAGGTTTTAACACAATCACTGTTTTCTTTTCTTTTTTCCTACTCCTCTCCATCTCTCTGTGCAGGTATGTGTTGGTGACGGGAGGCCCAGTGTTCACAGAAGAAATGTGGAGGTTGGCCTGCTGCGCTCTGCAGGATGCTTTCTCTGCTACGTTAGAGCCTGTCAAGGTACACACACACACACACACACACACACACACACACACACACACACACAGAGAGAGAGTCACGCTAGTATTTAAACATTAAACGGCATTTTCTATAAGCTCTCATGTCGTGTCAGCAAACACTAACATGTAAACACGGCAGGAGAAAAAAGCAAAATGAACAAATATACATGAATAGAAACTCTCTCTCTCTCTCTCTCTCTCACACACACACAAACACACACACACACACACACACACACCAGTCCTCTGTAGTAAACCACATAATCCATCCCCGATCTGAAGCTGCTGGTGAGGACAGAAGTAATCTAAAAGCATTTGCTGTTAATACTGTCAACATGCTGACACTCCACATTAAGCCTGATAACCTCAGGTAACCTCACACACACACACACACACACACACACACACACACACACACACACACACACACCCATTGACACAGTCCTCCTCGCTGTCAGGGTTTTATTCTGTTCATCTCTCATCAGTCAATTAAACTGATTGAAGTAAAATGAGAAAGACACAAACGCTGCTTTTAAAGCTTTACCGTCCTCTGTAGTTCACACAAGTCGATCCACTACAGCTGGTATTTATTTATTTATTCATTCATTTATTTTAACCCTCCTGTTGTCCTCGAGTCAAGGAAGGAAGGGAGGAAGAAGGAAAGAAAATAGGGAGGAAGGAAGGGGGGAAGAAGCAAGGAAAGGAGGGAGGAAGGAAGACAGAAGGAAAGGAGGGAGGAAAGGAAAGATGGGAGGAAGGTAGGAGGGAGGGAGGAAAGAAGGAAGGAGGGAGGGTGGGAGGGAGAAAGGAAAAGAGGAAGGGAAGAAGGAAAGAAAGAAGGACGGGAAGGGAGGAAGGTAGGGGGGAGGAAAGAAGGAAGGGAGAAAGGAAAAGAGGAAGGGAAGAAGGAAAGAAAGAAGGACGGGAAGGGAGGAAGGTAGGGGGGAGGAAAGAAGGAAGGGAGAAAGGAAAAGAGGAAGGGAAGAAGGAAAGAAAGAAGGACGGGAAGGGAGGAAGGTAGGGGGGAGGAAAGAAGGAAGGGAGGAAAGAGAGAGGAAGGAAAGAAAGAGAGGAGGGAGGGAGGAAGGTCCATATGACCCCATTCACCCTTTCTACTCATTCTTCTCAGTGCTGATGACTGTTTCATGTGTAGATGAGCTATCTAGTGGCGCTTTTCCACTACACAGTTCCAGCACGACTCGACTCGCCTCGGTTCTTTTTGCGTTTCCACCAGGGATAGTACCTGGTACCTGCTACTTTCTAGTACCTGCTCTGGTGAGGTTCCAAGCGAGCCGAGCCGATACTAAATGTGATGTCACCAGACTGCCGGCCACTGATTGGTCAAAGAGTCACTGGAAGAGTCATGAGCCGTCCCACACAAGAATCAAACCCGGAATTTTTAAATACTGACAGCAGCGTTACCATAGTTACAGCCATACAGCTCAATTTTCTTGCTTTGTGTGTGACAGAAAGCCTCATACAGCAGCAAGTACACCACTGCCTCCATGTCCTCCATTGTTTATGTGTTTGTGTCGCGTATAAAACGAAGTCACGGCAGTTTAACGGAGCCGTGCTATGACGACCCCGCCCACGTTGAGTAGGTACTTTTTTTTAATGGAAAAGATCGTTCCTGGTGTCGAGTCGAGCCGAGTAGTGCTAGAACTGTGTAGTGGAGAAGCGCCATAGCTCAACAAAAGCAGCCGTACAACAACCTTGCATGAATAAAACTTAACGATCAATCAGAAATATCAGTAAAGAAAAGAGCAAACATGAAGAAGTAAGTCAGTGTGAGCCTTAAATGCTACAGAGAACGTAGTGGTATAAAAAGGTCTCTGCATGCAGTTCTGCCCTTTCCTTCTTTCCTCCCTTCATTCCTCCCTTCCTTCTCGCTTTCTTTCCTTCCTCTCTCTTTCCTCCCTTTCTTCTTTCCTTCCCTCCTTCCTCTTTTCCTTCCTTCCTTCCTTTCCTTCTTCCCTTCCTTCTTTCCTCCCTCCCTCCTTCTCTCTTTCTTTCCTCCCCCCTACCTTCCTCCTTTCCTTCCTCTTTTCCTTTCTCCCTCCCTCCCTCATTCCTTCTTTCCTCCCTCCCTCCTACCTTCCTTTCCTTCCTACCTTCCTCTTTTCCTTTCTCCCTCCCTCCCTCATTCATTCTTTCCTCCCTCCCTCCTACCTTCCTTTCCATCCTCCCTTCCTTCTTTCCTTTCCTCCCTTCCTCCCTCCTTTCCTTCTTTCTTCCTCCCTTCTATCCTTCCTTCCTCCTTTCCTTCCTCCTTTCCTTCCTTCCTTCCTTTCTCCTTTCCTTCCTTCCTTCCCTTCCTTCCTTCCTCCCTCCTTTCCTTCTTTCTTCCTCCCTTCCATCCTTCCTTCCTCCTTTCCTTCCATCTTTCCTTCCATCTTTCCTTCCATCTTTACTTCCTCCCTTCCTCCCTTCCTTCCTTGACTTGAGGACAACAGGAGGGTTGAGGTTTCTTTTTTGTACATTTTGTTGCTGTATAACTGGTTAGAGTCGTTTTAACAGGCGATGTCACCAACTGTATTCAGTAAACTTGCTGTTATCACTCAAAAAGCTTAAAAGACATTAACAGCTAAACTTCAAAGTTTAGTGACTTGTTTCAGAGTTGAATAAAGTAGCTGACTGTGTGAAGTAGGAAGTTCAAGAAGTCGTTGGGTTTAATTGACTTCTATTATTTAAAAATGAATTTCCAAAATGAATCAAAATCACTTAAGAAAATAAACAACTGTTGCTTTAAAAGTTGGATATCGGTGCATATGAGACATTTTTCCAGCCTCCTCGGCTCTGTGAGAAAAGAAGAAGCTTCGTTTAATTAGTTAACGATGTTTCCTGCTGTGTGAATGTGATGTTTCAGGTCTGTGATCACAGATTTAAGGTAGAGTCTCAGCAGGAAGCCGAGTCCTGCTGTTCCCCTTTCAGCTACGCAGCGAGCTGTGTGTGTGTGTGTGTGTGTGTGTGTGTGTGTGTGTGTGTGTGTGTGTGTGTGTGTGTGTGTGCGTGTGTGAGAGAGAGTGTGTGTGTGGGAGTGTTTTTGAGTGTGTGTGTGTGAGAGAGAGTGTGTGTGTGTGTGTGTCTGTGTGAGAGAGAGTGTGTGTGTGGGAGTGTTTTTGAGTGTGTGTGTGTGAGAGAGAGTGTGTGTGTGTGAGAGAGAGAGTGTGTGTGTGTGTGTCTGTGCGTGTGTGTGTCTGTGCGTGTGTGTGTCTGTGCGTGTGTGTGTGTTAGTGAGAGAGAGTGTGGGTGTGTGTGTTTGTGAGTGTGTGTGTGTGAGAGAGAGTGTGTGTGCATGTATGTGCATGTCTGTGTGTGTGTGTGTGTGTGTGTGCATGTCTGTGTGTGTGTGTGTGTGTGTGTGTGTGTGTGTGTGTGTGCATGTGTGTGTGCGTGTATGTGCATGTCTGTGTGTGTGTGTGTGTGTGTGTGTGTGCGTGTATGTGTGTGTGCGTGTATGTGCATGTCTGTGTGTGTGTGTGTGTGTGTGTGTGGCATGTCTGTGTGTGTGTGTGTGTGTGTGTGTGCATGTCTGTGTGTGTGTGTGTGTGTGTGTGTGTGTGTGTGTGTGTGTGTGTGTGTGTGCTCAGCAGAGGTGACATCGCCAGGCCATTTTATCAGCAGACGTTGTGTGTTCCTGCAGTTCTGTGGCAGCTGCCTGACTGACTGCAGCTAAGCAGCTTTACAGCTTAGAGCCACATCTGTGCGTGTGTGTGTGTATATGTGTGTGTGTGTTAGTATGCTCGTGTGCGTTTTAAGAGAGATGATGATGATGATGATGATCTTAACTGCGACTGACAGATTTTCTTTGTTTCCAGAAAATACCATTTCAAGACTTTCAATAGACACAAAAATGACTTTTTGCTTATTTTTTTTCGCTGTTATTTTAACATTTTGACCTCATGGTGGCGCTATAGAGGTAAACTCAGGTGGTCACCAAAGTTACTAAGATTCATCCTCTGAGGAATATGAATATATTTACATGACAATCCATCCAATATTTAACCCTCCTGTTGTCCTCGAGTCAAGGAAAGAAGGGAGGAAGAAAGAAGGAAAGGAGGGAGGGAGGGAGGAAGGAAGAAGGAAGGAAAGGAGGGAGGAAGGAAGGAAAAAGGAAGGAAAGGAGGGAGGAAGGAAGGAAGGGAGGGAAGGAAGAAGGAAAGAAAGGAGGGAGGAAGAAGGACAGAAGGAAAGGAGGGAGGAAGGAAGGGAGAAAGAAGGAAAGAAAGGAGGAAGGAAGGGAGGAAGAATGAAGGAAAGGAGGGAGGGAGGAAGGAAAGAAGGGAGGAAGGAAGACGGAGGTAGGTAGGGGGGAGGAAAGAAAGAGAGAAGGAGGGAGGGTGGAAGGACAGACGAAAGGAAGAAAGGGGGGATGGAGGAAGGAAAGAAGGAAAAGTCAAAACAGACGACAGGAAGTTAAAGTTGCTTGTTAAAGTAAAGGTTTCTCTTTAAAGCATCAAGTGAAAATGATCAGAAACATTTTCTTCGTACTTTAAGCCTCTTTGTTCTCTTTTAGTTCTTATAGTGAAACAAAACTTACAGATAAAAAAAGGCGATTTAAAAAAAAAAAGACATCAGTGCTCTAAATACTCTTGTGTTCATCTCTGTTGTTTTTTTAGGGCTTAAAGATTCACGTCTGATCTCAGTTTAATATATATCTCAAC
>NC_084981.1:27956487-28066487 GCF_963691925.1 Scomber scombrus | reverse complement strand
CAAAAAAACACACATGACCCAGATGTGTTTATTGTTTAAAGGCCATTTGACTCTTGACTGCTGTAAGTGACGTGTTAAGTCACACACAGGTCGGCTGAATCAGTTTTTCTCTTTTAAGTCCCTTTTAAGGGCTTTTTAAGTCCTTTTTAAGTCCCTTTTTAAGTCCTTTTTCAAGTCCCTTTTCAAGTCCTTTTTTAAGTGCCTTTTAAGGGCTTTTTAAATTCCTTTTTAAGTCCTTTTTAAGTCATTTTTAAGTTCTTTTTTAAGTCCTTTTTTAAGTCCTTTTTTAAGTCCTTTTTTAAGTCCTTTTTTAAGTCCTTTTAAGGGCTTTTTGAGTGCTTTTTTACGTCCTTTTTTACGTCCTTTTTTACGTCCTTTTTTAAGTCCTTTTAAAGTCCTTTTTTAAGTGCTTTTTTAAGTGCTTTTGTCTCCTCTAAATATGGTTTACCTATTTTTGCTTTTTTCCTAAATTGAAATGGCTTTAATCATCAAATTGTGCTGCTTTGTGAAGCACTTTGTAACTTAGAATTTTGAAAAGTGCTCTATAAATAAAGTTTCTTATTATTATTATTATTATAATTATTACTATTAGTAGTAGTAGCAGTATTAGTAGAAGTATTAAGTGATTTTAAGGATATAAATGGCCAAAATAAAAGATAATCAATTGCTGAGTCATTAAATAAACAACCAAATACTTTACTATAAACTCTGACCTTTCTTATAACTATAATGTTAAGAATATGTATTTATTTTAAATGTAATAATTTGCTTTTAGATTAAAATTTTAGATTTAGTTTCAGGATGTGCAGAGTTTATGTATTTTACTTTTCACATATTTTGAATCTGTGTTTGAAAAACTGACTTTAAAACCTTTGAAACAGTGTTTTTTTTAATGCAATCAGCTTATTTAACTACTTCTGTGCAGACAACACTTACAGTAATGCTTCTTGTTGTCTATCATGCATTCTCCAAACATACAGTGAAGCAGTTTAACACAGTTTTTGAAGATGATGAAGAAAAAAGAAAACATTCAGTCTTGTGTTAAGAAATAATTTTAAAAAACAACAAAACAAAAATGCAACTAAATTGACTCCTTGTGTTGTTTGTCTTTCTGCTGCTGTGCTGTACAGGAAAATAGGGTAAGGCTGATTTCAGTGACGTCATATTTGTCAGATTTAAAGTTACTACGAGGAACTTTTGAACTGGTTATGAAACAGTGTCGTGATGATGACAGTGATATGACCAACATAAGCAAAGAAAACAAAAAAGATATTCACCGTAGAATCAGATGGAAAGATTTACACGTACATTACAGGAGCGGAAAAGAAGAGAGCAAGAAAAAAACAACTAAGTTTAACCTTCCTGTCGTCCTCCCGGGTCAAATTGACCCCGTCTGTTTTGACTGTTCCTTCTTTCCTTCCTTCCTTCTGTCCTTCCTCCCTCCTTCCTCCTCTATTTCTTTCCTTCTTCTCCCTTTCCTCCCTTCCTTCTTTCCTCCCTCCATCCCCTTTCTTCCTTCCTTCTGTCCTTCCTCCCTCCCTCCTTCCTTACTTCCTTCCTTCTTTTCCTTCCTCCCTTCCTACCTCCCTCCTTTTCTTCCTCCCTTCCTACCTCCCTCCCTTCCTTCCTCCCTCCTTTTCTTCCTCCCTTCCTACCTCCCTCCCTTCTTTCCTCCCTCCTTTTCTTCCTTCCTTCCTTCCTCCTTTCCTTCCTTCCTTCCTTTCCATCCTTCTTCCTCCCTTCCTTCCTTCTTCCTTCCTTCTTCCCTCCTTTCCTCCGTCCTTTTCTTCCTTCCTTCCTTCCTTCCTTCCTTCCATCTTTCCTTCTTTCCTTCTTCCTTCCTTCCTTCCTTCCTTCCTTCTTTCCTTCCTTCCTTCCTTCCTTCTTTCCTTCCTTCCTCCCTCCTTTCCATCCTTCTTCCTCCCTCCCTTCCTTGACTCGAGGACAACAGGAGGGTTAAAAAAAGAACAATTAAAATATTAAATATTAAATATAAAAAATGAATAGTGTCTAGTTAGTTAGTTTCTTTTACTCGCTTCCTAAACAAGTCTGGGGGGGGAAACACTACCGCTTTTGTCCACAGGGGGCGTTTAGATCAACGTAACACAAAATAAATGTTCCTTGTAGTAACTTTAACAACATATTCACCTGTAGAGCTGCAAGATGTGGACATAAAAATATATAATAAAGACAAATGAATGTGTGTGTCACATGAAAGTGTTGAAATGAACATTTCAGGTTAACTCAACACAAATGTTTCCTCCTGTTGTCTTCAGGTCAAGGAAGGAAGGAAGGAAGGAAAGGAGGGATGGAGGAAAAGAGGAAGGAAGGAAGGAAAGGAGTAAGGAGGGAGGAAGGAGGGAAGGAAGAAAGGAAAGGAGTAAGGAGGAAGGAAGGAAAGGAGTAAGGAGGGAGGGAGGAAAAGAGGAAGGAGAGAAGGAAGAAAGGAAAGGAGTAAGGAAGGAGGGAGGAAAAGAGGAAGGGAGGAAGGAGAGAAGGAAGGGAGGGAGGAAGGAATGAAAGGAGTAAGGAGGGAGGGAGGAAGGAAGGAAAGGAGGAAAAGAGGAAGGGAGGAAAGAAGGAAAGGAGTAAGGAGGGAGGGAGGATAAGAGGAAGGAAGGGTGGAAGGAAAGGAGGAAGGAAGGAGGAGGGAGCAAAGAAAGAGGGAAGGAGGGGAGAACGAAGGAAAAATTAAAGAAAGAGAGAGGAAGGAAGGAACAGGAGGGTTAATATCTTTGCACACGTTTCTAAAGAGTTTTGGGACTCGCTCACAACAACTGTAACAAAGTGTGCCAACAGGAGATCAAAGGATTATAATGTTCTGACATTTCAGCCCTTTGTGATGTTTTTCACTGTGAGAAAATCATGTCAGAGTAACTATAATAAAATATATATATATATATAAAAACATCTTGCAGCTCTGTACACAAACCTGCATATACCTGGTGTGTGTGTGTGTGTGTGTGTGTGTGTGTGTGTGTGTGTGTGTGTGTGTGTGTGTGTGTGTGTGTGTGTGTGTGTGTGTGTGTGTGTTTGTCCTGCTGAAATGTGGCTTTGGGATCGCTGCTGTTTGCTGTGGAGAGTCTGTTCAATGTTAAATCAGCTGTGTAGCACAATTAAAATACTTTAATCGAAATCAGCCAATAATAATAATATTAATAGTAGTGGATGAAACAAATTTTTAGTGTGTTTTAGAGTGGGATTTCTTTAGTCTAATGCCTGTAAAAATGCTTCCAGTACAACACTACATACTGTGTGTTTTTACTTATAGTTCTACACAATAAAAGACGTTTGTTTTCACTCTGTCTTTGTGAAGATTATCTTTTGAGCTTTGTGACAAACAAATGGTTCAGGATTAAGCCGGCACTTCAAAAAGCAGGTTGTGTGTCTGCTCGTGATTACAGTAACAGACATGTGACGACGAGGGAGAAACAGTTAGTTCACATGTTATTCTACTGATGAGAAAGAGTAACAACAACTATAATTAACCCTCCTGTCGTCCTCCAGGGTCAAATTGACCCCGTCTCTTTTGACTGTTAATTTGTTCTTCCCCTCCTTCCCTCTTTCTTTGCTCCCTCCTCCTTCCATACTTCTTTCCTCACTTCCTTCCTTCCTTCCATCCATCCTTCCTTCCTTCCTCCCTCCCTCCCTCCTTACTCCTTTCCTTCCTTCCTTCCTTCCTTCCTCCCTCCTTTCCTCCCTCTCTCCCTCCCTTCCTCCTTTCCTTCCTTCGTTGATTCCTTCCTTCCTTCAGCCTTTCCTTCTTTGCTTCCTCCTTTCCTTCCTTCTCTCCTTCCTTCCTTCCTTCCTTCCTTCCTCCTCCTTTCCTCCCTCGCTCCCTCCTTTCCTTCCTTCGTTGATTCCTTCCTTCCTTCATCCTTTCCTTCCTTTCCTTCCTCCTTTCCTTCCTTCTCTCCTTACTTCCTTCCTCTTTTCCTCCTTACTCCTTTCCTTCCTTCCTTACTTTCTTCCTTCCTCCTTATCTCCCTCCCTCCCTCCTTACTCCTTTCCTTCCTTCCTTCCTTCTTCCCTTCCTCCCTTCCTTTTCTCCTTCCTTCCTTCCTTCCTTCCTTCCTTCCTTCCTCCCTCCTATCCTCCCTCTCTCCCTCCCTTCATCCTTTCCTTCCTTCCTCCCTTCCTTCCTTCTGTCCTTACTTCCTTCCTCTTTTCCTCCTTACTCCTTTCCTTCCTTCCTCCTTATCTCCCTCCCTCCCTCCTTACTTCTTTCCTTTCCTTCCTTCCTTCTTTCCTCCCTTCCTCCTGTCCTTCCTTGACCTGAGGACAACAGGAGGGTTAAAGGGTTATAAAAGATGCCTCTATGTTACGGTCTTCTTTTAAATGATTATTCATTCACTTGGCATGTGTGTGTTCTGGATGCTACTTCCCTCCTTTTCTCCTTTTCCTTCCCTCCTTACCTGCCTTGTCACTCACATATTCATTCATTTAGTTATTAAAATCTTCATAATCATGGTTGTGATTTGACCTGGTCGTCCTGGCGTCTCTTAAATCCTGCAGGATCCCGTTTCGGACCATCGTTGTGAGCCTGCTGTCCCATCAGGTCTTGCTCCAAAACCTGTACGACATCCTGCTGGAGGAGTTCGTCAAGCACCCTGAAGTTAACGAGAAGGCGACGCCTGTGACCTCCGACTCCAAGCCGCCGTCTGCAGGCTTCCTGCGCTACATCTCTATGACTAATTTATCCATCATCCTGGATCTGCTGCTGGACTCCTACAGGTCACTGCACCAGTCTGTCATATATGAAGCGTTGGATGGATTTAATGATGCATTTCTAACGTGCAGCTGACTGATAAGTTGGTGTCGTCTCCTTCTGCAGGACGGCGCGGGACTTTGACACTCGGCCAGGCCTGAAGTACCTGCTGATGAAAGTGTCGGGTGTTTGCGGAGCGGCTAACCTTTACCGTCAGTCTGCCATGAGCTTCAACCTGTACTTCCAGGCGCTGCTGTGTGCAACACTGAGCCAGGCCGACACCATGACGGCACAGCAGGTAGGAACCAATCAGAAGGACTTCTCAGTAGTTTTAATGATGTTTTGTATCGTAAGCTCCACTTTTACTATAACTCTGCAGCTCCAGTCTGCTCTGCACTCCTTTCACTGTGTCTTTTAGCTTGTTGTTTTGGTTTAATGACTTACAACTTCAATGCTTTGGTGTTTTCAGCTCTGATAACTATACACTATAAACTTCTCACTATACTACTATACAGTCTGCAATTATTGTATTTCTTTTATAACGTTGTACTTGGACTCTGAGTGATTTTATTTCTTGTTGCTTGTTGTTTTGCCTTTAATTTTCTTGTCTTCCTTTGCTCTTTAGTGTGCTTTGTAAGAACTTTTTTAAAAGGTGCTCTACAAATAAATGTATTATTATAACAGGTGCGGTAAGTATACATGGGTCACGTGATCAATCATCACAATTAAAGCGAACATCAGGCAATAATGCAACAGATATGTGTGTCAGAATTTGGTGAAGATCAAACCAGAGCTAACAGGAAAGTCAATAGTGGACTTTAAATTCTGGGGTGGCCAGAAACTCCTAATTTAATAACTAATGTGTTATTAAATACACAACTAACAACTTACTAATAATTTCAGCTTAGTTTTATTTCTGTTTGTTATTTTATAAATGTTTTTTTTTACTTCTGCTTTTGTGTTTTTGGTAGGTTTAATGAAAGAAGTTCAGAGCAGGTATTTTTATATGTTTGCAACAAACGTCTCGTATTACTAAAACATCAAAACTAACTCATTGATTTCATTTATTGAGATTTTTTAAAATTATCTAATACTCTTTTCTTCATTCTACCCCGTGCATCTTAGCAACCACTCAGATTTTCACCTAATGAAGCAATCACATAGCACCATCATGGCAACCACCTAGCAACGCCGTGATAACCACCTAGCAACGTTGTGATAACCACCTAGCAACGCTGTTATAACCACATAGCAACGCCGTGATAACCACCTAGCGACGCCGTGATAACCACCTAGCAACGTCGTGATAACCACCTAGCAACGCCGTGATAACCACCTAGCAACGTTGTGATAACCACCTAGCAACGCTGTTATAACCACATAGCAACGCTGTTATAACCACATAGCAACGCCGTGATAACCACCTAGCAACGTCGTGATAACCACCTAGCAACGTCGTGATAACCACCTAGCAACATCTTAGTCCCCACTTTAAAGATGCTTCCAAAAAAACTCTCTTTCATTCATGTTGTTACCTTTCATTATAATCAGGTGAAGAGGATCTTGTACGAGGAAGAGGAGGGGAGCTCTGACTCCTCTCACCCCGGCTCTGCTTCCTCAGAGGATGAAGACATATTTGAAGAAACAGCACAGGTGACACATTTATACAATTAAACTGATTCTCAGTTAAAGAATGATTTGATAATTTCTAATCAGGAAAAAAAATCTCATCTGGACAAATTTGTTTCCCTTTTTATTTGAAATAAAAAAAGAGGAAGAAGAACTGTGTAGTTAAAATGAGCGGTGATGGCAATGAAAGCTAAATATGCAAAGAAAAACTGTGCAGAGGAGAGAAAGAAAATAATTGTTATTGCACAGATTCAAGTGAAAGAAAATATATATGTATATTATATGTATATTGCACACTTGAATTGAAATTAGTAGTATACAAGTATATATATTGGACATTAAAAAGTGCAGTGTGTCAAATTGTTCAGGTTGGGGAACAACAACTATAACAGATTTGTGTGGATTAGTAATTTCCCCTCTTTTTATTCATTTCCTCTTCAGTTTGTTCCATTTTTATTGAGGACAGTCCTCAACTTTTCACCCTCCTAATATAACGAGGATCCCTTGTGTTGTTAAAATATAAAAAGCAACTCACCCACTTGACTCTGTCTCCTCTCTGGCAGGTCAGCCCCCCTCGCGGCCGTGAAAAGCGTCATCAGTGGCGAGCCCCGAACCCGTCGCTCAGCGTGCAGCCTCTGGGCAGCGCCGACTGGGCCTGGCTGGTGAAACGCCTCTACAAGCTGTGCATGGATCTGTGCAACAGCTACATCCAGATGCACCGCGACCTGGAGAGCACGCTGGAGGAGACGCAGCTGCTGAGAGCAGGAGTAGCAGGAGGAGGAGATCACGTCTTCTTCCTGCCTCTCTTCCCGTCCGAGACTTCCACCCCGACGTCGGCTGGCGGGCTTTCGGCGAGGGGGACGCCTTCGGAGGAATCCAGGTCTCAGACGGCGGACATTAGCACAGCGTCACCAGGAGACACGCCAACACCCAGCCCAGGATACAGGTCCGACTTTATTCATCAAACACGTCAGATGAGGAGAATGTGTTGTGTTTTTCCACAGTAGGTACTGATCATTAGTGGTCTCCCAACTGAATACATGACTATACTGGATGAATCATTGAAAAATACAGCTGCCATGTAACAAGCAAGGGCTTTTAAAATTGTTCCCTATCATATTACTAAAAGTCTAATGTGTTTTGGTTGCTTATTCCATCTTGTATATCTGATGAAATAAACAGGCCTCAGTTTTAATCCACTCCTGCTTTATGTAGGTAAATGCAGGATTTTAGTCTATTTTCATATCTATGTGCATAACAGTCTTTGTGTACTAAGCTCATGTCAAGTCATTTTTATTTGTATACTCCATTTAAAAAAGAAAACAAAACATGCATATTTTTGAGATTAGGAAAAAAGAGCAATAAGCAACATAAGAGAAATGTGCAGGAGGAGCCATTTAAACCATTAAGGGCTTATCAGGTGGCCCTACTATGGTGAGACATATTACATAAAAACTTACATACAAATACATAAAAAGGCTAAACAAAAACATATCATAAGGTAAAGGTTGGTGTGTTTGATGGGAACCTGACACAAGATTAACTAGGATGAATGAGCTTCTTATTTTACAGCCACAGTCACATTATTAAAAGTCCACCTAGAGGAAATTTGTATAGGGTGTTTTTACAGATCTCAAGTGTTAAAATGGCTCAAATTGGACCCTGAACAGTATGTAAAGGTAAAGTCAGTGTGAACAACAATAGAGTAGCAGTTTTTCCTTTGTTCAGGGCCGAGTCAACAGATGTATAAACCATCCCGAGGGACCGCAGCTCAAATCCTGTCGTCCTCCTGTTCGGTAGATAACAACAGTCTGTAGAGTCGTCTGTCAAATAAAATCAATCATTCCATTTCTCTCTTCTCTCAGCTGCACTGGCAGTCTGCCTCACCACTTCCGCACGGGAGAGAGGAGAGACTCCGTCATCACAGGAGGCTCGGTGGGAGCAATCCCCAGCAGCTCGGGACCCGGGAGGAGAAAGGAATGGTGGGAAAGCGCCGGGAACAAACTGTACACCATCGCCACGGACAAAACCATCAGCAAACTGATGATGGAGTACAAACGCAGGAAACAGCAGCAGCAGCCGCAGCAGCAGAGCCACGTCAACCTGTTCATGAAGGAGCAGGGCCGGGCGGCGTCGGCGGCAGGAGGAGTCGGAGGGGAGAGGAGGGGTCCGGTGGAGCAGCAGAGGCTCCCGCAGAGGCCCCAGCAGCTGGTGGACCAGCAGGGGCCAGCGTTGAGGCACTCAGTCAGTGCAGGGCCAGAAGTCTTGAGGCAGGAGAAACGGCCACGGTCTGGATCCACCATCAGCTCCCACAGCATCTCACTGAGGGATTCTGAGGCTCAGATACAGGTGTGGAGGATTAAAGAGGAACAGCTACAATTTAGTTTTTATTTAATGTTAACAGCAAACAATTCATAAAGACAAAAATTATTCTTTGTTTGCCTCAAAAAACACAAATTATATTGAAATCACGTTGAATAAGACACAGTTTATTGCAGCTTTTGTCACTTTTTTCAGCTAATCTGAGGTGAAGTCATTGGTTAAGATTTTAGGTTTGCTTATATTAAATTAAACATTAAAGTTGGTGAGTTGAATCAGGTATAATTTTTTCCTGTGTATAATAAAATGTTACTAAATCTGAGGAGAATTCACCCACAAAAAAGCAGATTTTTTTTTCCCCACTTTCTTACTTCACTGATTATGCATTTCAGATAGTAGTGGGTTAAATTGACACATTTGTGAAACATTTAGGATACAGAAAAGTTATTTTCTTTGGGATTAAAACTGGAATTAGATTAGATGACATTAGGTTAAAGCAACGATTAACATTAAGGCCGGTTTAGGACTTTATGTTAAACATTCAAGTTAGTTGATGGTTACTAAACAAATTGATGATCGCAAAAGCTGTTGAACTGCTGTCAAATACAACACAGCTGACTGAGAACTGTTAAATATCCAGTCGCTGCAGGACACATATTATATACATATACTTATTATACAGGAAATGAGCCTAAAATACTTCTAAAAACAGCAAATTCGTTACTTTGTTTTGATCTAAAAACACCAAATGAATCTAAATTTAGAGAAAACTGACATGTGAAGTCAAATTTGTGTGTTAATATCATAGACTGTATATAAGAAATGGACGTAACATCCATGACGTCACCCATTGGTTTGTGGACTGCTGCTCGGAGGCCAATAGTATCGGATCTGAGCAGTGCCATCTTGAACATTTCAGGTGCATGCTGGGAAAAATTAAAACACGGATTCTACTTATATGGGCATCAGGAGGAGCATGAGGCGCCCTCCTGCACCTGTGAACCAATCTACCTGTCAATCACAACGTAGCCACGCCCTAATGCATACCCTGCTTTATCGTCAAATATAAAATCAGGGAGGCCAAAATGTCCCAAATGAACATCATACTGCATTGAAGAAGGCTTTAAACTAGCGATTGAGACCATAAACACATTTTGAAAACGTTTACTGAGGTTAGAAATCAAGTGAGAAGTTGGCCAATTCTCCATTGACTTGTAAGACGGAAGTCCTTTTGACACCAAAACAGTCGCCCCCTGGTGGCCTTTTGATAGAATGCAGCTTTAAGTTACTTCCGCGTTGGCCTCATTTCAGAGGACCGGAACTCCCCGCCTGGTAAATATGTGTAAGACAATAACCATTATTAAAATAATCTTCCTCTCCCCCTTTCCTGCAGGCATGGACCAACATGGTCTTGACTCTCCTCAATCAGGTCCTCCTCCTGTCAGACTCGTCCTTCCTGGCGCTCCAGCCGGTGCTCTACCCGTGCCTCAGCCAGCTCTCCTGCCACGTGACCGACGCCCGGGTCCGCCAGGCACTGCGCGAGTGGCTGGGCCGCGTCGGCAGACTCTATGACATCATCGTGTGACATCGCTGCGAGGGGAAAGAGAACGCGGAGGTATCGGTCGCACATCGGTCACTGAGGGACGTAAACTGATGGAGGAGGGATTAGATCGGTGGAGTGGAGACTCGTTTGGCGCCGTCACGTGATGATGTTCGCATGCAGTAGATTTGATTGATTGAAGAGCTGATTGGTTGACGCGAAGCAGAGGATGTGACATCATAGCGTCACAATACAACAGATTGGTGGAACGATGGAGGGTTTGACTGATGTTATCATATTGATTGATCGATTGAATGATTGATTGATTGCACTTTTTGAGGGGAACAGATAGGATACTGTCTGGACTCTGATTGGCCGACATCACATGACATCAGTTTTTAAGATATGATTGGCTGATGGAGTATTTCACTGGATTGTCAAGGATTCTTTGTGTAATGGAAGTTATTTGATAGCGAATGAGTCATTTCTGCCTCTTGTTCTTACGCTGATCTCCACACACACACACACACACACACACACACACACATACACATACAATTAGTGTGTCAGAGCCGTTAAACATGATGATGTAAGTTAAACTAATTTCGGTCATCGTTATCATCACAGTATTGTCATTTTCTGCAACATGCTCCCATTATGATGATAAATCATGTTGAATCTCTGCAGCTCTAACTGCACACGTGTCAATTCATGTTCATTGTTCATTTCATTAAATCAATCGGCCATTATTCTTGTTATTAAGTATAAAGTTCTTTGTTTATGTTAGGTTTCGATAATGCTGAAAAACAAATATTTGGTGTTATGTCAGTTCTAAACCCCATTATAGGTCAAAGCTTTGGTTTACAACAAATAGATTAGGTTAAAATTATAATATTTGTAATATTTAATGTAACAGGGATGATGTTGCCTCATCAGATCTCAGTCAAATTAAAACGTTTCCTTAAATTGCTTGAAAATTATGGCACCAACAAAAAAACGCCTGCTTCTTGACAATATGTACAAAATCAAATATCACAATATTTTTGACCAAATACCTCGATATCGATATCGCAACGATATTAGAGATGACTCTTGGTGCTTTTCACAAGATATATAAACAATGACATCACTTGACTATAATCCAGCCTTTAAAAACCCAGAAGATAATACTTATGACGTATTACGATTATCTACTACGATATCCAAAATCCAGTCTCATATCACAATAATTATGTAACATTGATATATTGTCCAGCTCTAAATCCCAGCACTAAAACTGATGCTAAACTATTATATAATGACAGTTTGATAAATGTGGTCCTTGATGAGCATGCGACAATCAACATTTCTCATCGCACTGGATCTGATTTTATGTGGTTTGGCACGTGGAAGTAAAGGAAGTTAGACAGCTGGACAAAGAAGTGTTTCTGAGTCACCAGCGGAGACTAGAGGAGTGCGGAGTACAAACACCCACTACACAGTGCTTTATAACCGACCAAATCATTATGTCAAGACCAGATTTAAACTAAACTCATCATCACTGATTATGTAATGATGATGCAAAACAGATTTGGTGTGATTGACGGGCAACAAATGGAAAAAAATTAAAACCATGAGTTTAAATAGTGTGAAGTTATGGGGTTTTTTTTTGCTAATGGGATTTTGAGATGATGAAGCAGCAGTGTTGAGGCAAATCCTCTCGAGCTGTGGCATTTATCTACCAATCAGGACTTACTGTATCATCACCTGGTGGCTTTTCACCTGTCTGTCCTCCAGGTTTTTAAATACTTCAGCATCCACTAAAAAAAAACAACCTTATTTTTGCTGATCTGTTGAAGTAGTAATGGTACGTTCCATTTGTACTCGAAAGTCAGATTTCCCAGTCCCAGTCCCAGAAATTTGAACTGGAATGCCCCCTGAATTGGATTTCCGACTCCATGGATCGGATGAACCTCGTCAGCCCCAACCTCAAAATCCATTGTGGTTGCCCCGCACTTCAGCTATGTGAAAGTTGAAATAACATCCTATTTATTAGCAGTTTGGTCTTATTTGCGTCTCATTAAATCAGGCGTACACACAGCACTAGAACTGGGCGATACGGACAGAATCAAATATCACTATTTTTTGACCAAATACCTCGAAATCGATATTTTGACAATATTATAGGGATGACTATCGGTGCTTCCACAAAATATTCACACAATGAGATTTTTGATAAAGGCAGATAATAGGACAGTCTGTTAAGTTCAGAAAATGCGGCCTTTAAAAGCAGGAAAAGACACCATATCACGATATTACGATATTCAAAATCTAAGACGATATCTATAAAATATCACGATATCGATATAACATCGATTTATTGCCCAACCCTAAACAGCACGGTCCAACTTCTTTCTGTGGATGTGTTGCTATGGTGATTGTATGAGAACAATACAGCGAAATGTGTCTTTATCAACTGGTTTATCAATGGTTAACCTGGCTAGAACTGGTTTTCTGACTTCTAAAGTGGAACCAATCAAACTGGGGTGTGACGCCATTCCCGACTTCCGACTTCCGAGATAAATGGAACAAAGCATAATGTCTCACCTTGCTGCAATGATGTAGGAGTGTTGTCCACACTTACCATAACCAACAGTGATGAAACAGGCTTTAAACTTTCAATTCAAAGAGAAATTACAATCAGGATGAAACTTCTTTTTCTTTTTATTGGGATTTTTCTGTTTTGCCATTTACATCATTAATTCATTCTCATCATTAAAGGACCAGTGTGTAGGATTTCCCCCTCCCCCTCCTCTTCCAAGCGTTCTTATGTTGTTCTTATTTTCAGGTGATTATACGCTAACTAAAACATACTATATTCCATTTTTGCCGAGTCTGTTCCTGCTAAATGCCAATTAATTCTACACACTGCACCTTTAACCTTTGTGTCGTCCTCCCGGGTCAAATTGACCCCATCTGTTTTGACTGTTCCTTCTTTCCTCCGTTTCTTCCTTCTGTCCTTCCTTCTGCCCTGGAAACTAGTTATTATTAGGTTTCGGTCAATATTGCGGTCAGGCTGCAGTTCCTCTTTTGATATCGTGGTTGAGTCATCGACCTGCAGTTACGTCAGCCAGGTGTAACTTCCTGAAAAACACTTCAAAACACACACACACAACTCTTGCACAAGATAATAACATCTTTAGAAAGTATAAAGACAACATATGAGATAACGTATATACAATTATTCCAACACTTACTCCCTCCTTATTTCCTTCCTTCCTCCCTTCCTTCCTTCCTCCCTCCCTCCTTTCCTTCTTCCTTCCTTCCTTCTTTCCTCCGTCCTCCCTTCCTTCTTTCTTTCCTTCCTTCCTCCCTCCTTTCCTTCAGTCCTTCCTTCTTCCTCCCTTCCTTCCTCCCTCCTTTCCTTCTTTCTTCCTCCCTCCCTTCCTTCCTCTCTCCTTTCCTCCCTCCTTTCCTTCCTTCCTTCCTTCCTTCCTCCCTCCCTCCCTCCTTTCCTTCCTCATTTCCTCCCTTCCCTCCTTGACTCGAGGACAACAGGAGGGTTAATTGATGTAACACTGCCTTTGTAAACTCTCTGCACACTTGCTTCAGGGGGAATTTGGAAGAAAAGCTGATTTAATGTTGTGATGAAAACACCAAAGACGACGCCAAAAGCAAACCTAAAGAATCTTGGAGATCATTTGCATCAAAAAACAAACAAATCTTTTTAAAAAAAACACCTGCTTTTTTTTAACATTGTGTTGTTTAAAAATCAGAGAGTGAGGCCATGTTACACCTGATGGATAATTGATGCTATTTTAAAGGAGGGGACAAAAAAAAGATGATGCAAATCTGTGTTTTGCATTTGTTCTGATTGTATGTGAATATTTTCTATATCCAGCTTTAAAATAACGTTCTGTCTCATTCACCTACACACGAATGTCTTGGTTTATTATTTAACTTAACTTAACTTAACTTAACGCCTGAAATGACTGTTTTTACCAGAATGGAGCAATCAAGTATTTATTTTAACCAAATGCCACATACACTTAATGTATTTTAATGTTTAATGCCTATAATATTATATACATGTTACTATTTTGCAGTTAATGTATGTACATGTATTTATGTAAATTATGTATGATTTAAGATATTTAATGTGTTGTAGGCTACTGAGCGTATTCTATTATTTTCTTTTTTCACTTGTTATATTCTTACTTGATGCAGTATGTGCTTGTAATATCTGATACAGTGCCTTTTTTTGTGTGTGTGTTTTTTTTTTGGAGTAGTGACACTGACACAAGCAAGGCACTACTGACACTGTCGGTGTTTGAGGTTTGGGGTTTGATTCCCACTTGGGCTGCTGTTGATGCTTTTTAAATATATTCTCCATCCCAAATTACTCAAGATCCACATTCCTTCTTCTGTACACATCCAACTACTTTTCTTCTTTCTTTTGATCGATTAATTCATCTTTTAGTCAATAAAATGTCACTTTCCCCTTTCCGTAATCCAGAGACAGAGGCTCTGTTCGAAACCGCATACTTTTCTACTACTCGTACTAACTGTGACGTCATTTGAAGTATGTAGTGTGTTTCAACTGCGTAGTATGAGATTTAGAGTATGCGAGAAGTTCCCGGATGGTTTACTAGATTCTCCAGAAATGCGGAGTATGCATCAAGAGCTGACTACTCACACTCAAATTACCCAAGATGCAACGTAACTTCTGAAAAAACCCCAAAATACAAACGTCACAGATCAAGTTAGCTACAGCGAGGGTATGTTCGCTTCCTGTTTTCAAAATAAAAGCACCAATTCTATCGTTATGGTTTTCTTAATAATAAAAGGTAACGGGTGTTTTATTCTGTGAAAATGACCGGTCGTGCGTTACTCGCTACGGCTAACTCCGAATTCGCAGGAACAAAACTTTAAACAGGTGTTATTTGGACAAATTAGCGTCACATTGTGGATCTAAAGGGCTACTTTACTTTCCCGCCTAAAAAGGTTAGAAATGTCTGATTTCCGCTTGGGTAGGAACGAAATGCATTGTGGGTTATCGTGTAGTTTACTACAGTGTAAATGGTCTGCTTACTATCTGGTCGTTTAGTGTGTAGTATAGAAGTATGTAGTATATAAGTATATAGTATGTAGTATGTAGTATGCGGTTTCGAACACAGCCACTAATTCACCTGTTACACATCAAGCTCCAATTAGTTTTTTCTCAATTAATTAAGTCTGTCTATGTGTCTGTCCCTATTAAATAAACCATAATAATTAGTCATATCTTTGGCATGAGTCCAGAAATATGCCATTTACAATTCTGTCAATCAAAAAAAAGCAACAAAATGTTCATTTTGAGAAGATAAAATCTAGCTTTCATAACACCGTATGACAAATAATCAATTATCTAAATATATAAAGGACATTTGCTGGGGATGTTCTCCATTCTCCAGAGAATGATAATGTTTTTTGACCCCTTTATTTTTCCTTTAGCACCACCATCAAATCACCTGTAGACAGAAAATATCAACATCTGATTGATACAATTGAATCTGATTGATTTAAATGACCACCTACAGCCAATAAAAGTTTATTATATGTATTTTTTTAAAAATCTATATTATTGATAAGATTCTAAAAATAGCTAAATTTTATGTTTTTTGGCCATGTTTTATTATAATAGGATGTAATGACCATTGTAGCCTCTGGGGGACATTACAAATACTTTTTATTTGTTCATATTTCAATACAGAAGATCTTAGAAGCATCTCGACTATCAGCAGAAATCTGCCAGTTTTTCTTTGTTTGTTATCAAGAACAATGTAGACCAAAGAAAATAAACTTGCACCCTGTTATACTGCATCATAACACATGCATAGCTACAATTTCTGCTTTGTAACAACCTGCAGAATCAGCTGAATCAGGACTGACCTGCATTCGTGCTACCGAGCATTTTAGGACAGATTATGAATGAAAGGAGTGTTTAACTGATGCTAACTTCAGCTCAGACCATATTGAGGGCAGACAGTCAGACAGGCCAGCCAGGGCGGAGCATCTGAAGCTCCAAAGAAGATTTACTCTTTCGTTCGTCATGTCAGCAGCTGGGGTTTTTGGGGGTGTTTTTTTAAAAATTCCCTTTCATTTGTACTCGTTGCGCTCTCTTTCCAACTTTCTCACTGGTGAACACTTTCGTCTCTCATGGAAGACAATCGCAGTGTTGTGAGTGAAATGGGACAAAAAAAAAGGGAACAGCCTTGGCTCCTTTCTCACCTCTGCACATCTGGCAGGTCATGTTGTGAAGCTGGTATGATGTCAGATTAGGACAATTATTAAAATTGGCAGAATGATGTTGGGGGGAGGTTAAGGGTTTTTTTTGACGCTATTTGACCATTGTAGAGCAGTTCTGATGAAGCATACTGGCTTGTTAAAAGTTAAAATTATCAATCTGTTTATAGTGTGCTAACTGAGCATGCTAATTTTGCAGATAGTTGCTCATAAACCAAAAAAACTGAGACAAATTAAGAGTCAGAAAATCAACATGTATTACAAATTCATCCTGAGGGCGACAAGAATGAATAATCTGTCGAGACATTTCACTCAAAACCAAAAATATCAACCTTGTGGTGGTGCTAGAGGGAGAGTGGAGGGGTGTCAACAATACAACAGACATGACTATCCTTAGATTGGCTAAAAATGTCTTTTTGACCCCCATATTGCAGGTTTGCAGGTCAGTATTACTCAGTTTTCTCTTGAAGAAAGCAGACTGCAAATATAATTACTAACTCAAAAAAAGTGGATTTAGTGTTTCATTAGAAAGGTGTTTTTAATGGAGCTCACAGAAGCCCAGATTTTAACATCATTCCCATGCTAGAAATGGTATAAAGTCACTTTTCGCCTACAATTTTTGCCGTCACACTGAGGTTAGATCAAATAACAGTGTCTCTGAAAACTTCCCGCCCCAGTTCCCTACTTGGAAATCATCCTTTGCACTTTTGCTCCCAGGAAGTAGTAATTTTCCTCCGTCTAGTGAATAAAAAAAAAAACAGCATTAGTGTCTGTCCCATCTTGTCTCTACTGTCCTGCTGCTGTCCCGTCCTCCTCCTCCTCCTCCTCCTCCTCTCAGTGTCCCTGACCTGTCCCTATTTGTCCTTATTCTCTGTTTGAGAGCGAGCAGCGAGTGGACAGATGTTGTCGGCCATCAGTGTGATCAGCAGCAGCAGCAGCAGCAAGGGAAGGATTTAGTTGGTGTTAAATCCATGACGGCGTTTCCATCTGAAAAAAAAAAAAAGTAGTCGACTAATGTGTCAGTGTCATGCAACGATTCTCCGCCAACATGTTGTGTGTCAGCTTCCACTCTGCCTGGTTTTCACACCATGCACATTCTCTCTGATGTTACTGTATGACATCGTTCACACGTGATGGTTATTTCTTACTTCTTGACTCCAAAGAGGAAATCAAATCTTTGATGTGCACTTCTTGCACGTTTTTACTACTAATGCGCATTTGACATATTAGAGCAGAGATTAAGACCAGATTGAATGATGAATGTAGTGACTGTGGCACGCCGAAGATCATCGCTGGCACAAAACTTCATCTGCACTCTAAGCAGATTTGATGCACTTGGGTATATAACTCAGTACTAAAGAGCAGAAGCAAATCCGTCCGCTGTCACGTGTTCCATCACTAAAACAATTTTATGTGAAAGTCTTTGTTAGATTTTAAGCTCTTATTTGCCAGCCTGTTAGCTCCATCTTCTATCGCCGTGCCCGAAAACTGTAATTGCATTTCTATTATTCATTTTCAGTAAAATCATCTACATTTTTGTGCATTTGAGTGATTATAGGGACTCTGAACTAACCTAAGAGGAAGTGACCTATTATACTGATTTTTCTCGATGCTCAGGCAGATTGATGAGAATTGACTGAGCAAAAGGGGGGAGGGAGGAAATCTTTAGTTAACAATGTTTGCATCCAAGTTTTGTAGAACGGATCTGATGAATGAGCGACAGTCAGGGAGGTTAAATGACTGTCTGCCTGTCTGAGAGCGTGGGAGTATAAAAGCAAAGCAGCTTTGACTCGAGGCAAAACACGGCATCGTCCTGTTGTCTGACACCGACGGAAAAAATATATATACATGACCCAGACATCTGACACAGTTTCTAAGAGAGGAGGATCACATGTCGGAGCGCAGCATCAGAATATATAGAAACCAGAGGAAGCAAGCAAGTCAACTAACGACTAATCTTTCCTGACGAAAAAAAGGCATATGTAGACTTTAAAATCAAGACATATTTTCTGTGTTTAATCCTTCAGTTTGATCCATGTCCAAGATTTTTTTTTTCTTTTTATGGAGGGGATTTTTTTGATAGAAGATGGTGTTGAAATTCATGCAATACAAAAAAAGACCATGTAAACTTGCATTTTCAATTCAAAATGATTGTTATTCTTGAGTATAGCTGCACCTTACGCACATAGAACAGCTCTGAAGGCACAAAGTCCTAGTCCTTTAGTTAAATATCTAAATTCCATCGTCCTCCTGTTGTGAGGGGTTGTGAAGGTTGGTACATTAGTTTAATTGTCCGTCCTTGCTCCTGACCTGGTCTGTGATGTGCCGATAATCATCAACCATGATGGATATTGCTGTAATTAGTGTTTCCATCTGTTACTCTGTATTGTTGATGTTGTTCTTGAGTGTGTATGCAGCTCTATGAAGACAAATATTGCACTCAAACGTGTCTTTAGGACTGTAAATTACCATTATTTTGATTACCAATTAATCTGGTCACTATTTTCTTGATTGATCGATTGGTTGTTTCATGTATACAATGAAAGAAAATGGTGAAAAAATGTTGGACACGGTTCCGACAGCCCAGGACGACACCATGAAATCAGATTTCTTTCTTAAAAATTACTATTGACTCTAAATGGACTCAAAACAGCTACTCAAGTATCACAATAGTTGGCGATTAATTGTCTAGCAATCAATTAAAATGACTTTATTGTTGCAGCTCGGGATGTCTTAAGGGGACATTTGGTGTTTTTTTTAGGTCTAACAAAAGTGTTGAATGCATTCCCTTCATCTTAAAACATTTGCAAAAGTATTTTAAATGCATCGTTTTCAAGCACATTTATTAGTTCACAGTCCAATTCTTAACGGCTTTTTCTAGCCACACCGTCATAAAACAATTGCTCCATAGAAGCTGCTAGAAGTCAGAAACACCACAAAGTACTTTTAAACTGTATTAGGGTCTAACATGTAGTAAAATAAAAGAAGAAATCGTAGTAATTGGATTGATAAATGGCGATCTATGTTAGTTTATTCAGCAGTGATAGTTTCTCTACTAGGCTTCTTTAAACCTAAAGTGCACGACTGTAACTAAGATAGCATCGGACTGAATTTGTATCTTCCCCGATTTTCTTCGCCATTTTCACAGCAGACATTTTGTCATAGTAGAAAAATAGAAAAAGCACAAGTGTTACATGGTCTTAAAGTCCGACCCAAAAACGTACAATGTCAAGATTGTTGTCTCCAGTTCAGGTTGAATTAGTTTGGGGTTAGTTGGGGTTTTTTTTTGGTCCTAGATATTTGTTTGTCCACTACACGCCTACATGTACCTACCAGGCGGGGAGATCCGCTCCTCTGAAATGATGCCAACGCGGAAGTACCTTAAAACTGCATTCTATCAAAAGGCCACCAGGGGGCGACCGTTTTGGTGTCAAAAGGACTTCCGTCTCTATACAAGTCAATGGAGAATTCACCAACTTCTCACTTGATTTCTAACCTCAGTAAACGTTTTCAAAATGTGTTTATGGTCTCAATCGCTAGTTTAAAGCCTTCTTCAATGCAGTATGATGTTCATTTGGGACATTTTGGCCTCCCTGATTTTATATGTGATGATAAAGCAGGGTATGCATTAGGGCGTGGCTACGTCGTGATTGACAGGTCGATTGGTTCACAGGTTCAGGAGGGCGCCTCATGCTCCTCCTGATGCCCATATAAGTAGAATCTGTGTTTTATTTTTCCCAGCATGCACCTAAAATTTTCAAGATGGCGCTGCTCAGATCCGAAACTATTGGCTTCCAAGCAGCAGTCCACAAACCAATGGGTGACGTCACGGATGTTATGTCCATTTCTTATATACAGTCTATGGTACCTACATATGTTTTTGTTGCTCAGACAAGATGGCATCTACTGTATGTATATAATGCAAACAGACCCTTTGAATGATAAAGAGACTGGACTGGATTTTTGCAATGGCACAGCTGTAAAATGTATGACATGTCCTTCAGTATCCCTGCAGACAGTCCTGTACATTCAGTCAGGTCGGTATGTTTGGCGGTTTGCTTCCTTCGCTGACCACGAAACGCTCCGCAGCTCAGACCGACATCAGCAGCTCGGCTAATATTGTGACTGTGATTTCTAAAAGTGTATTTCTTTATTTTCCTGCTTTTGATATGAAAGAAAAAGCACCTGTAATCTTTCTTCACGATGTTTCTAACCTGCTCTGGCTTCGCTGCCCCTCTTCTTCCTCCGAGCTCCGTCTTACATTTGTGTATCTGCTGTATGTTTCAAAACGCTTTTTCCAGCAGGCCTGTTTGCTCTGTGTGTTGTACAATAAAAGCAGTTTATCTCATGTGTTGTGTTCTCATGTCGTACATCCTGTTTCATATCCTCACATCTATGATAACTGTCCCACAGATTGTTATCTTTGCAAATTACAAAAAAAACAGTTCAGTTCAACAGGTCATTGTCAGAAAATCAATGTATTTACAGCAGATTACAATAATAAGCATCAACAAATTTGGTGATATTAATATGTAGAAACTAATTTAAATCCAGCAAATACCACGATTTAAGTTTTTCTGTAGATAATATTTACTTTCCCCGCCTCCCAGAAGTATATTCACATCTATAAACTGAGCTAAGATTTCTGGTAGCTGATCACATGACTTTTATGTGTTGGTGTTGCTTTGTGGAGCAATCACACACTCCTCCATTCTCACATCTTTTACACACACACACACACACACACACAGTTTGTTGTGCTGCTACTGACCACTCCCTGCAGCTGTAAATCCCCCCATCAGGACCAGTGACGTTTCTCCTCTCTGCTGGACACACTGACTGTCTGCTGCCCTCATTTTCTCCCCCCCTCCCTCCCCTCCCCTCCCCTCCTCATCCTCCTCGTCCTGCTCCTCACAGTCATTATTTCAGCCTGATCACTTCATCCCTGCAGTCAGTGTCCCTCTGAGCTGTCAACGAACTTGTCCTCCTCATCTCAACGTCCACCGTACCTCCTCTGAGCGCTCTCGGCCCCTATGGCCCCTGGCTCCGGCTGGGCTTCAGTACCCTCCACCATGCGGTCTCTGCTGGACAGCAGCTGGATGAAGTTTGGACCTGCAGGCCGGGACTCTCTGGACTGGTCGCCTGGACCCTCGGCTCTGCCCTCCACCGACAGACAGGCAACAGTGAGTTTATTTCATGTTGACTGACCAGCTCTTTTTTTATTCAATTCACCATTCGATCAAAATGTTCAAAATAGTGAACATTTAAAACTCCAGTAGATATGTGTACAGATTCACATATACATGGCTGCACATACGGTTTGTGCAAATGATGGCATTATGGAATTTGGCCAACAAGATGATATAACAAGATATGTCAAAAACGGGATGAATGCCAGATGAAGTCGTAATCTGATAGTGTTAAATGTTGTGAGTTATCGTAGCCAGCCAGAGCATAATAAAATTCAAAAAGCTGAAATGTTTAAGGATTTTTTTTTCTCCTTTTCTACTGAAATATAACTACATCATAAACTCTATTTTTATTTCAGGGCAAGTGTTACATGTGAAGATTATTTTCTACACTGATTTTTTTTTTACTCTCTGTTTTTAATTTACTGACACAATAAAGTGAACTTACTCCATTTAAAATTTTAAAAAATGTCTCAAATTACTTAAAAATTAAATTAATAAAGATCTGTTTCTTCCAGTAGCCAGTTTACTTTTCCCTGGCCACACATGAAGAAGAGAAGAACTTTAAGTCATTCCCTATGCAAAATAAAAATAGCAATAATCTTAAAAAAATAATAATAATAGTATTCTTTGCTTAGATTTAAATGCTCATCTTTTTTTCTTTTTTTCATATTCATTATGCATTTAAATTTAACACAAGTATGCAGTAGGATATTTAGTGGCTCCTTTAATAATAATAATAATAATAATGACTTCGATTTATATAGCGCCTTTCAAGGTACCCAAGGTCGCTTTACAAGAGTGGGAGTAGGGGGGTAGGGGCAGGGTGGGGGTTTAGGGAGGGTAGGCAAGAGAGAAGAGGTGTGTTTTGAGGTGCTTTTGGAACTGTGACAGAGAAGTAGCGGAACGGATAGGAGGGGGCAGGGTGTTCCAAAGGGTAGGGGCAATTACACAGAAAGCCCTGTCACCAAAGGTCTTGAGTCTGGTGCGGGGAGTGCAGAGTAAGTCCTTGCTGGTGGAGCGCAGGGACCGTGACTGGGTGTACTGGTGGAGGAGGTCGGTGATGTACTTGGGTGCCAGTGAGTGAAGTGATTTGTAGGTGAGGAGGAGGATTTTGTAGCTGATGCGTTGTTTGATTGGCAGCCAGTGGAGTTTCTTGAGGATGGGGGTGATGTGCTGCCACATAAGATTAATTTATGAGTTAGAGGCCGAACAGATGTTTGTGACAGAGAGTGCCCTCTGTTGGCCAGATGTTATCCGAAGCACAACTGACTCCAGTGATTAATGAATGTTGATTTACTCTCTTATTTTTCCCCCCACTATTATTATTTTAGGGTTATTATTAGTTTCTCAGTGTCTCTATCGTCTGCTTTCAACAACTACTTCTAACAACTAGCAAGTTTATTTCAGTTTAAGAGCACAACCATGAAAATCCTGCATGTGAATTAAAAGAACTGAGGTTTCATAGGCTTTTTAATATGTGAATAGTTTGCTAGTTTGTCATGTGGCAGTTGTAACATCAGATGTGAAAATGCTCAATTCACAGCTTAAACAGTGAAGGATTTAAGGATTATTATTGTCAGTCCAGCCATGTAGATACATGAAAGAGAACAAATTAGACTACTCATGTCCCAGTTATCATAGTAAAAAAGATACAAATATATAATAAAGAAAGAAAAGCTACACAAAAGGCGTAATGAGTCAATAAATAAAAAAGGCTGCATTGACATGAGGAATATAATAGTTAAAATCATGATAAAAGTAGCAGCAGGGTGGTAGCATAAGTCTGAATGAATGAATGGTAGTCAAACTATAGACAAACAAATGTAGACATAAAAACGTTAAATTTTATATAAAATGTGTAATATGCCAATATAAAATCTAAGTAAATATAGAGGTGTAAAATATGTGATTATACACTTAACTCTATTAGATTAGTAGGTTCTATAGTTTTGTTGATTGCTGCTGAGAGGAGCGATGATGTTCATGTTTTATCTCTACATGTGTTGTATGCAGAGCTTTACTGACTCTGAACAGGACATCAGGAATAATCACTTAATCACAAAGTATGCATTCATACTATCACACATTTCTTTATGTTCACACATGAAAAGCAACATGTATCCAAAATAACTTACTTAACTAAGAGTAAAATGTGATATTAAATGGAATATATAATAGTCTGTTCTTTACGTCTGACTTAACAGGCCCACCAGAGTTCAGGCGAGGCCATCAGCACAGGATCCGTCATCTACATCACCATAGCGACCGTCTCCTTCCTCCTCCTCTTCCTCAGCGCCCTGGGTTTTCTGATGTGGCGTCGCAGGCAGGGCTTCAGCCTCAGTGGAAAGCTGGGACTGGCCAACGTGATCGCCCTGGAGGACCTGCAGGACCCGGAGAGGAACTGCGAGCTGCTGTCCTCCATCCGACGCAGCAGGGAGCAGCACCAGATGCCCAACTCAAACTCCGAGCAGGACGTGAATGACGGTGTCTTCCTCATGGTCTACCTGCCGTCGCCGTACGAACACACGCTCACCAGGATCGCCAGAGCTGCGAGCACCAAAAGCTCCAAATCCTTCGAGGGTTTGGAGCTGCTGCCGCCGAGCCCTGGACCAGAGTTCGGCAGCGGATACGGAGAGGATGAGACGAGGCTGAAAGATGAGGCGACGGAACAAGAAGAAATTAAAGACTGATTCAAGCCTGGAAGGAAAATACAATGTAGAGGATAGTAAGAAGAAAAAAAAGCGAAGAGATAGAAACCGTCCCTTTCCAACAACAGCATCAACCTCTTTGCAGATCTGTGTAGATTATTGGATGTACATGAGGAAAGACTGGATGTTTTTGGAAAATACATAGGACAGATTTAGCAAACTGGAATCCAGGACACATTATCTGTCATCAAAGCATCCATTCACTGGGGAAAATATCCTTTTAAGACACATTCAAAGCGTCAAAGCAGCTGAAAAGTCATGACTGATACAAAATTTGGGGGTTTGAGGTGTCTTGTGTCGATGATGTTCTGTTACAGGAATCAAACTTGGACAGTCTTTTTATACTCATCCTGCAGCATAAAAATGACTGAAGAAGGTGCAATGTTTTTAAATTAACCTTTTTACAGTGTAAATCCCTCATGCATAACCTGGAAGTTGTTTTGTTTGCACCTAGGATTGTAAAATAAAATGTACATCTTTCTATTTTTTACTCTTTTAATGTGTGTTCTATCTGTAAAGGTGCGTTCAGACAGGGTGCGATGAACGCGACAAATGAGAATCTCATTTGTCGCGCCATCGCTTGAGTTTCGACGCCTGACCATTTTGTGACCATAATGTAAAATTCGGGAATATATAAGGGAAAGCCAGCTGGGCTATACGTCATGGCGATGTCGCCGCAAAAGTTCAACATTTTCAACTCGAACGATGAAGCGATGGACGCGATTTTTCGGCGTGAATTTGCGTCTAATCCATAGACTGTATATAAAATGGACGTAACATCTGTGACGTCACCCATTGGTTTGTGGACTGCTGCTTGGAAGCGAATAGTTTCAGATCTGAGCAGCGCCATCTTGAAAATTTCCAGTGCATGCCACGTAAAAAAAAACACGGATTCTACTTATATGGGCATCAGGAGGAGCAAGAGGCGCCCTCCTGAACCTGTGAACCAATCAACCTGTCAATCACGACGTAGCCACGCCCTAATGCATACCCTGCTTTATCGTCAAATATAAAATCAGGGAGGCCAAAATGTCCCAAATGAACATCATACTGCATTGAAGAAGGCTTTAAACTAGCGATTGAGACCATAAACACATTTTGAAACTTTTACTGAGGTTAGAAGTCAAGTGAGAAGTTGGTGAATTCTCCATTGACTTGTATAGAGACGGAAGTCATTTTGACACCAAAACGGTCGCCCCCTGGTGGCCTTTTGATAGAATGCAGTTTTAAGTTACTTCCGCGTTCGCATCATTTCAGAGGACCGGAGCTCCCCGCCTGGTGTAATCGCGTGTGGCGCGACATCGGGTCATTGCGCCCTGTCTGAACGCACCTTAACACTGCAGTAGCATCTGTTTAGACTTGTATCTTCCCCACATTGAGCATCAATAGCAGTTTTACAATCCATCATGAAAAACAGGAAAATCTTTATTTTGTAATAATGAGATTTGTATTTCTATTTTACTGTGTGATATTTGCAGTGCAGTTCATTTTCTGTCTCATTGTTTGAACTCTGGATACAATGACTGACAATAAAGTGGAGACGTCTGATTTCTTCAGTTCACTCTGTTTTGAAATCATATTTAAAGTGTAATTAAGTCAAAACATTTACTCGATTTACTCGACTCATAAGATAAAAAGTGTTTTGTTTCTTTTCTTTTTTTTTAACTTAAGCCAGTTTGTGATTTCTAAATTAATTAAATTTTCCAAGAAAGCTTCAATTAAATCTTTTAACCTTTGTGTCGTCCAGCCGGGTCAAATTGACTCCGTCTGTTTTGACTGTTCCTTCTTTCCTCCCTTCCTTCTTTCCGTCTGTCCTTCCTCCCTCCCTCCTTCTCTCTTTCCTTCCTCTCTCTTTCCTCCTTCCTTCTTTCCTTCCACCATCCCCCTTTCTTTCTTCCTTCTGTCCTTCCTTCATCTCTCCTTCCTTTTTTCCTTCCTCCCTTGCTTCTTGCCTCCCTCCCTCCTTCTCTCTTTCTTTCCTCCCCCTACCTTCCTCCCTTCCTTCTTTCCTTCTTTGCTTCCTTCCTCTTTTCCTTTCTCCCTCCCTCCCTCCTTCCTTCTTTCTTCCCTCCCTCCCTCCTTCCTTCCTTCCTTCCTTCCTTCCTTCCTTCCTTCCTTCCTTCCTTCCTCCTTCCTTCCTTCCTTCCTCCGTCCTTCCTTCCTCCCTTCCTTCTTTCCTTTCCTTCCTGCCCTCCTTCCCTCCCTCCTTTCCTTCTTTCTTCCCTCCCCCCTTCCATCCTTCCTTCCTCCCTCCCTTCCGTCTTCTTCCCTTCCTTCCTTGACTCGAGGACAACAGGAGGGTTAATCACAATAAAAATCTATTTTTTATATTATTTTATATTTTATATTTTATATACTATTATTATATTTTAAGAAATAAATGAGTGTAGGGGGAAAAGTAATGACTATTTCTCTATCAGGCCTCCAGGCCTCGTCCCAGTCTGGGCTGCACGGATCCCTCCGTACTTGTAAAGATATTTAAAAAGGGTGCAAAAGTGTTTATAAAAGTTGATGTTCCATTTTTTTGGACTAATCATGATAGTAGATGTAAGAATAAAAAAAGGGTTAGGACATAAATATCTTAAGGCATAAAAGAGAGAATTTAAAAGGAGAGAACACAAGAAAGTTTAGGATTTTAAATCACTGGAGCACAGGAATATAAATAAGTGCTAAAATTGGGTTAGTGGGTTAGGGTTAGGGTTGTTGTTAGGGTTAGGGTTGTTAGGGTTAGGTTAGGGTTAGGATTAGCGTTGGGGTTGTTGTTAGCATTAGAATTAGGGTTGTAGGGTTAGGGTTAGCGTTGGAGTTGTTGTTAGGGTTGTAGGGTTAGGGTTAGCATTAGTGTTGTTGTTAGGGTTAGGGTTGTTGTTAGGGTTAGGGTTGTTAGGGTTGGGGTTGGGGTTCAGGTGTTGTGTGGTAACATAAGGTGCACTGGCCTACAGACTTGGGCTACCCATGTCCCAAACAGAAACGTGGTGTGGAGTTGAAACATGGGGATTATGGCAGGTCAATGTAGCGTTAGGGTTGTTAGGGTTAGGTTAGGGTTACGATTAGGGTTAGGGTTAGGGTTGGGGTTGAGGTTCAGGTGTTGCGTGGTAACATAAGGTGCACTGGCCTACAGACTTGGGCTATCCATGTCCCAAACAGAAACGTGGTGTGGAGTTTAAACATTGGGATTATGGCAGGTCAATGGAGCGTTAGGGTTGTTGTTAGGGTTAGGGTTGTTTTTAGGGTTAGGGTTAAGGTTGTTGTTAGGGTTAGGGTTGTTAGGGTTAGGTTAGGGTTGGGGTTGGGATTGGGGTTCAGGTGTTGTGTGGTAACATAAGGTGCACTGGCCTACAGACTTGACCTACCCATGTTCCAAACAGAAACGTGGTGTGGAGTTGAAACATGGGGATTATGGCAGGTCAATGTAGAGTTAGAGATGTTGTTAGGTTTGGGGTTGGGGTTGGGGTTCAGGGGTTGTACTGGCCTACAGACTTGGGCTACCCATGTCCTAAACAGAAAGTGATATGGAGTGCTAGATAGATCCCACACACAGGGGAGCAGCCAACACGGCCACCCAAAGAACAAAATCTAAAAACCAGGTATGCAAGGGCGTTATGGTGTTGGTTTAAAATTGGTTAATTTGGTTGTGTTGCTAAATAAAATCATGTTAATCACTATAAATTTGTAAAAAAGTACATACATTTCTAACGTGTTTGTGGGTGAACAGATGTGGGAGGGTAAGCATGCATGGTTAAAAGTGATTTAAAACATGAAATAATATATACATATAATAAGAAAGGTAATAATATATACACACACACACATATAGTAAAAGCAATTATACACACACTAAATTCATAAAATCTCCCAATCTGTTCACCCCAAATTACTCATATATTTATTCATAAATTGTCAAATAAAGAAATAATAAAGACAATATATAAATAAATAGCAATATAATTATTAAACGATAATATACAACAATACATCCAACAGTTATGTTTAAAACCAAAGTGTGCCTGGTGTTTGTTTAAAAAAAACTTTATTAGTGGACAAAAAAAAAAAAAAAAAGGAAGGGGGATTAAATAATGGGAGACAGACAGTGTTATATGTTTTTATTTTCATTTTGGTCCGCTTTCTAGGGGGCACCTGTGGGAAAATGGTTATGTGTGAGAGAGAAGCTGGGTGGATAGATAAAGGAGGGATAGAGGTGAGTGGGGTAGGGGAAGGGGGTTGGGATTAGGGTTAGTGTTAGGGTAAGGGGTTAGGGTGGGGGGTAGAGGTTAGGGTAAGGGGTTGGGGTTAGGATAAGGGTTTGGGAGTTAGGGTTAGGGTAAGGGGTTGGGGTAAGGGGTTGGGGTAAGGGTAAGGGGTAGGTCTAGGGTAAGGGTAAGGGTAGAGGTTAGGGTTAGGGTAAGGGTGGAGGGTAAAGGTTAGGGTAAGGGATTGCGGTGAGGGTAAGGGGTGGGGTTGGGGTAAGGGGTAGATGTAGTGTTAGGGTTAGGGTTGTTGTTAGGATTAGCGTTAGGGTTGTTAGGGTTAGGGTTGTGATTAGGGTTCTAGGGTTAGGATTAGGGTTGTTGTTAGGGTTAGCGTTGGGGTTGTTGTAAGGGTTAGGGTTAGCGTTGGGGTTGTAGGGTTAGGGTTAGCGTTAGCGTTAGGGTTGTTGTTACGGTTAGGGATTAGGGTTAGGGTTAGGGTTAGCGTTAATCTTTGGACAACTTTTCTTTTGTCTGTCTGCCAATGAGTGGGACAGTTGCTTGCTCTTTTTGTTCCTGTCAGTGGACGGTATATGAAACAGAGGTGTATCTTTGCGTTCTAGCCAAAGGTTAATCCCCAGTCGACAAACAAGGTACTGATTCCCATTGCTCCTTGCAGACCGAGAGAGAGGAGTTATTTATGTTGTGATCTGTGTTCCTCACACTAAGCCTCTAACTGGGAATCCAGATAGGAAGCAAGACAGACTTTTGGACGTTTATGTTAACAAAACCAGCCATTTTTCAGCAGGGACAGCGGACAGTCTTCACCAGGCTGACCGACAGAAGACATTTACTGAACCAAAACAGTTTTCATGTTGTAGCCACAGTTTGTATTTAGTGATTCATTCATTTTATTTCCCTACTGTCTGTAGCAAGTGAGAGGAACCTACCTGTAGTGAAACAGGCCTGATCACAGGCAGAGTTGGAGGCTTTATCATTCAATGTAAGGTGTACTATATCTTATTACATCTCTAAGACCTCTTGTTGGTTGTTCTTCACTCCAGACTCAAAACTAAAGGAGGCTTTTCAAATTGAGTCTCCTGCACTCTGAAACTGTCATTGGATTTAGGATCTGTGGACATCTTTAAAACACTAACCCTAACCCTAACCCAACAGCTACTTTAATAGCCTATTACTCTTAGTGTCTTTTATATATTATTATTATATATATGTCTTTTATCTTGTATTGTGAAGCACATTGCAATGTCTGATGTTATGCCCCAGTCTAGGGGTGCCTAGGGCATAACGTGAATGAGCCCCCGTCTTCTCCAAATCCCAAATAGCCACAAGCCAAATTTTGTTTGGGTATAACAAAATATTTATTTATACAAATTAATAACTAAACTTATAGATATATAATATAAACTTCAGGGTGGACCAAGGCCAAAATAACAAACAAAACAATCCTATCTAAAAAGTAAGAAAATAGCCCTAAGAAAACAAATTACAAATCTTACCTTCCTATCTAAGAAAAACAAGAGAAAACACAGTAAACAAAACTGGCAGTCCACCCTTACTTCTCACAACTTAACTATCAACTATATACAATATCCATCAAGACAGAACGACAGTGTGGCCGGTTGGGAGAGGAAGAGGACGGGGAAATGCCTGCTGCCCACCAGACGGTCGCCATCTTGGCTCCTTTTGTAGGGGTTGGTTTCCGGCTGCAGCCAACCACAGGCCAGGGCTCAAACCTCGTCCACCAGTCACCTCCACGTCCTGGCACAGTCATCTATGAATGTCAAAATCAAAAAGAAAAAGGCACAGGGCACACAAGCACACAGCAGACCGAACAAAATAATGACCACAGTCATAACACTGATATAGAAAGATGCTATTTAAATAGACCCTGCTTACTTATTTACACTATGTTCATCATTGCTTACCTTCTTTTCTTTTTTGTTGGATGATTCATGCACATAGATAAGCTTACTTAGTAAAACCAAAGTGGATTTTTGTAGAAAAACCACAGGAAGGTTATCAAGAAACCACCATGACGCACGAATGCAGGTACATATACTGATGCAGATTATCTGTCTACAGACACCAAAAACACAGTGGATGTTTTCATTCACTATGAGATGGACAGATAGCATGTGTCATATGTGTGTCTCAGTTTACAGGACTGTTGTGACTGGACATTTTACATAGTGTACAAAAACAATAATTTGAATTAATCAAATAATTTCTAGATGTTGCCCAACCCTCGTTACAGGTGTATGTTTGTACATGTAACCTTTCCATGTCCTAGATCAAATTCTCTAAAAATGATTCACTTATGGAAACATTTTGTTTTAAGGAGAAATTACTTAATAAACACAACATTCAGAAACATGAATAAGTTTAGAGCAGCATGTTTAGTCTAAACTTCCCAGATTCAGTCAAGAAAGCACCATGGTCAAAGCAGTAATCCTTCTCCTCCCCTTTCCCGTGCTCATCTTCTCTGTGGTTGGAATCTTTAAAGCCATAGACAAGAGGGGTCATAGACAAGATTTTAGCCTCTGTGTGTTGTTGCAGGATGGAAACACAACAGGAATAGCAGCAGATCATCATGTAAATGATGACAGCATGTAGACAGTCAGCTCTGTGTAGGCAGAGGAAGTTATCAGAGTAAAGGAAGGGAGAAATTAGTAATTACTGTTATATTTAGGCATGTTGTTTAAATGATGATTCCAGTGTATTTCATCATTGCATATTTCCCATGAATGAGGTTTAAGAGTCATGCTCGCTTTGCAGCCTTATTAACCTATAGAGATTCAAGGAAGCAAGAACTCACTCAAAGCTTTCTGATTAAACATGATTTTTACACATTGTAATTCAGTTTGTTTCAGAGTCTTAATGAAAGGCTCCTCCAGACAGACTGCAGATCAATTTCTTTACATTTATTAAAGGCATGTTCTATAAAGTTGCTTTTTATTCCTAATTGTGATGCTTTCATTTTTTGTTTTTATGTATGTTTAGGTTATTTAAGTGACTTATTTATTTGTGTCTGTTTATTTTATTCATGTGTTATGTGTGTACAGCAGAGAAAAGTGTCATATAAATAAAGTTATTATGGAATAAGAGGAATAACAACAAAGGCCTTTAAAGTAAGCAACTCACTTTAAGTTGTGCATTCAGCCTGTTTTTTTGACGTGTGGCCAGCTCTGACATCTCTCCATAAAGTTATTAAACAGTGAGCAAGTTAAATTAGACTTTTTCCTCCATCTATCATCACCCTAAGAGAGCTTTTCGGCAGATAAATTCTGTCACCCTACGACTCATAATTGAGAATGACATCACCGGACCAGGCAGTCTGACAGGAGACTAGCCGACCTGGGCCATCTTCACAGCACCCTGCCCGGACCGGCGACGCTCTCTGAGATCTTCCACTTGGCATGCATACGCGTGGTTATGAAGGATGGACAGCTGGGGCCCTACATTGATGAAAGTAGGCTCCAAACATTGCATTAATCAAAGGTTTCCACATAATTACATATCCTTCATTTTAAATTCATCTTTCACCATCACCATTCATTCATGTATTGTGTTTTGCAAACAGTTTTAATGTTGGATTCACAGTTTGTTATTTATTGATTCATTCATTTTATTACCCTACTGTCTGTAGTCAGATCACAGGCAGACTGGGAGCATTGATCATTCAATGTAAGGTGTACTATATCTTATTATATCTCTAAAGTCCTCTTGTTGGTTGTTCCTCACTCCAAACTCAAAACTAAAGGAGACTGTGACTTTGAGGCTGAACATTGAGGCTCCTACATTATGGAACTGTTTCCCACTGGATTTAGGATATGTGGACAACTTTACAAAGCAGCTATCAAATAGCTACTTTACCTATTTGATTTATTATTCTTATAGTCTTTTTTATATATTACTATGTCTTTTATCTTGTATTGTGAAGCACTTTGTAATGTCTGATCTAGAAAGGTGCTATTTATATGTTTTGTTATATGCCACGTACACATAGATAAGCTTACTTAGTAGAACCAAACTGCCTTTTCATAGAAAAACCACAGGAAACATTAGTCATTAAGAAACCATGATGCAGAAGTGCATGTCAAATATAGATGTAGATTATCTGTCCACATACACTAAACACACAGTGGATATATTCTGCACACTGACTGGATGCAGAGGACAGAAAACAGACATCAGCATACAGAAGTCATTCAGGTTGTGGTCCTGCAGCTTTCAAAGGTACATTAACAACATTTATCACTTTCTTATTGATTAACAGACAGATCAGAGATATTGGTACATGTAGAAATTTAGGACGAGAAAACTGAAAGAGTCATTAAGATCAATATGCAGTTTTACGCATTTTTTGTATGTAATGCTTAATGTTTTGGGGTCGCTGTATATATACTCTACAGTCTTTGCGTGTATTTATGTGTGTGTGTGTGTGTGTGTGTGTGTGTGTGTGTGTGTGTGTGTGTGTATTTCTCTTCATAACCTCATAGGTCTATGAAGAATGGAGGATCTGTACAGCAACAACAGCTATCATGGTAGTGGTGTATTTGAGCTACAGATTCGACTACGTATTGTGTGTTGGATCGTCATCGTCATCGGTCTTCCTTTGATCATACTGGCCATCTACTATCTATATTCTCTGGTGCGTACATTATACCATATATTCATGTTTTTGTCTGTCAGTGAAGGATCTCAATAGATTTTGGGGTTAAAAGATTTGGCTGGCAATATTCTATCTTCTTTTTTTCAGCAAATCTCATGTGGAGAGCTAAATCAGCAATAAACTGATCCCACTTACAAGTGTTGTGCGTGTTTCTAAAGCCTGATATATCTTCCTCTGTGCAGTAGACCTCTGCTGTTGCCAAAAACTATTAAGAACATGTCAATGAACAGTCGCACAGGGTGACATGTTCTTTTGTTCCTGGTTACTGTAACTTATTTAGGATCAAGATAAATCAGATTTGGATACATGCACACATGCTTGGTGGTTTGGCTCTGCACATGACATTTGTTGACAAAGAAAAAATAAGAAAAATGTATATAAAATGCTGGTCAAGTCCTTTAAAGGCAGGTGTTAAAGGTAGGTGTATTTAATAAATAATTAAAATAACTCAAAGTAGATCATAGATGGGATCATCATCTTTTTTGAAGTTTTTTATATAGGGATCAATCAGTAGTCTTTACTGATGAGGGGTTTTCATAAGGTTTTTATAGTATGTAGTATTATTTAGTAGTATCGTTAGGACTGATATGGTTAGTTACCATCTGTGTTACTTTTTACTTAAAACAACCTTTTTGTTCATTTGTAATGACTCTGTTATACAATTTAGACATTATTGTGCACAAACAGTCATTTGAATTAATCAAATAATTTCAAGATGTTGCTCAGTCCTAGTTACAGGTGTATGTTTATACATGTAACCTGGCCATGTCCTAGATTATATTCTCTTAAAATGATTGACTTGTGGAAACACACACTGCTTTACATTTTGTTTTGTGGAGAACACAATATTCAGAGACATGACTAAGTTCAGAGCAGCATGTTTACAATTGAAGTGCTTTTTCTATTCATGTTCACCTGCAGGTACGTCATAATCACGTTGCTCCAATCTACGTCATCAACCTCCTCATCTCTGACCTTATTCAGCTCTGTTGCATGGCCACAATGTTGGGAAAACCCAAGTTTGATCAGGCTGACATCATCTTGTTAATTCACCTCCTTGGTGTAATGGCCAGTGTCGGCTTCATGGTCTGTATTTCCCTGGAAAGGTAACTATCTGTTTTCTTATTATGTGTGTACTTGCTAGGGTTGTCACTTTTTCAAAAATGTTTGAACAAAATTGCAACGACCTGCAATTAATGTATTAATATGAATGTTGCTGACACCAGACTGAGTGTGCTGAATAATATGCAGTCAAATGAGGTTGTACATTTGGTGCTGCTCTGCTCTTCTGTGTTGCCTCCACCTCCACTGGCTCAGTGGGTTGGTTAGCTAGCATGTTTTACAGAGTGGACTAATAGCCTTATCTTTGATCCTGACTTTGAACCCAAAATACTTCTACACACAGCTCTTCAGATGGATTGGTGTTGTAGTTGTTCGTTAAGGAGAGCTCTGCTCACTATTATCCTCCATTTTAACAAAACAACCACATATTAACAGTACCTCAGTTCATTGATAGATCAACAGGGCATGCAACAGGTCGAGCTGGCAGGTTTAAGAGCGCCCTCTGCTGGATCATAAAGAAAACTACTTCAAATGGTCCTACACAGACTGCAGCCTACATTCCAGCAGATCATTACAGCTGTAATATGAACTTTTCACCCCTGTGACAATAAAAAGGGGAGTCACACAGGTATTCATTACTGCAAGAGTAAATATAATCAGAAAACAACAGATAGGTAGGGTAAGCTGTAAAACCAGTCATCTAGGAAGTAGATGAGTGTGTGTGTGTGTGTGTGTGTGTGTGTGTGTGTGTGTGTGTGTGTGTGTGTGTGTGTGTGTGTGTGTGTGTGTGTGTGTGTGTGTGTGTGTGTGTGTGTGTGTGTGTGTGTGTGTGTGTGTGACAAGGTAAATGAACCAAGAAAGCAATGCAGGAGTGTTTTGGGGAGAGGAGATCCTGGCACACTGGGTCCAGGTGTGTCTCATCCTGCTAATCAGGAACCTCCCCTGCAGACAGAACACAGCAGTAACAAGAGCAGCAAAGCAGAGGAACCGTCACAACCCCACATTCAAACTAATGTTTACATTTAAAATAAGCAGTGGCAGCCCTAGTACTTGCATGCGTTTGATCATTAATTCTCATCAGATGTTTCTATCTTGTATTACAGGTATTTGCTCATCGCCTGGCCTCTGTGGTACCACTCCAGACGGACCATCAAGAGCTCATTGGTGGTCTGTGTTGTGGTCTGGGTTTTTGCTTTGGTCGTTATCTGTTCTGTCCTATTCATTGACAATAAACTCCTTCTCATTGGAATAATCCTTCTCCTCCCCTTCCCCGTGCTCATCTTCTCTGTGGTTGGGATCTTTAAAGGCCTGTCTGCTGCCATCTCGGTCTCCTCTGAAGAAAAACGACGAATTGTTGGAGCAACAATTCTGGTGTTGCTTAATTACACACTGCTGTTTCTGCCTTTCATAATTGGTACCATAACACCAAATGTTATTACGACTAACCCTTTGGCATTCGTCTTCTTAAATCCTCTTGGAGACTTGGTTCTGTATGTTTTCATGAGAAAAGGGGCCATAGACAAGATTTTAGCCTCTCTGTGTTGTTGCAGGATGGAAACACAGCAGCAGCAGATCATTGCTGTAAATGATGATAGAATGAAGACAGTCAGCTCTGTGTAGGGAGAGAAAGTTATCAGAGTAAAGGAAGGAAGAAATTCAGACAGTCAATTTAAAAAAAGTTTCTGTAGAAGCTCTGCCTCTTAGAATTTAAGCTCATATACTCATTTGCAACAGCAAATGTTGTGTTTTATTGTTATATGTCATCACTCAACATATATATTGTAGCCTGTTTGCATGCAGAGAACACAACATCACACTTGCTGCAGATTTCAAAGGTAAAATTTATGTCACATTGCTTTTTTTTAAATGAACACACGTGCGTACAGTTATTGTTAACATTGCTCTGTTGATAGATATAAGTACATAATGTTTTATGACATTTATAACATGATTTATAAGAAAGGTAACAGAAATAAATGAATATGCACACTTGATTTATATTTATTCATTTCTCCACAGGGACAATGTACATCATTCCACATTTTTCAAAGAACTAAAAACGTAAATGTACCCAATTGCAGCCAAGAATCCGGTACATAGGTGTTATTGTGGTTTTGATTGATCATAATGAATGACAGTGGTAGATATATGGACATTTAAGGGGTTAAAGTGCTGTAGTGCTGATATCCAAGTGCTGTCAGTTACAGAGTAAAGTACACGATAAAAAAAAAAAGGTATAGCGACACTGATATACAGATGAATATTTGACGCAATGGATAATATCACAAGCTTTTAACATACAACACATTATTAAAGATGTACTATGCAGGACTTTAATTTGAATTTAAAGAGCACGGTCTATACCTGCTCTATATGTAAAATACCTTGAGATGACTTTGGCACTATATAAATAAAGATTTCGTTCACTTACTGATTGATTGATTGATTGATTGATCGATTTGTTGGTTGGTGTATTGGAGTACTTGCAGTATTCAAAGCCTCCTCATCAACTCTGTGAGAAAGAGAAACAGAGACAGAGAAAGAGAGAGAGAGAACAGTTGTGGTTGAGTGAGCTATAGTATGAATAAAAGAGAGTGAGCAATATGGAGTTAGATTTGTAAATACCAATTCTGTTTAAATACCAATTCTAATTGAATCAGGAAATGTATTGGTTGATTCATGGATCAAACACCTGTTGTGAATTTTGCCGTTAAGCTCCTTGTTAGAGAACAGCAAGTTGTGCAGAAAGTACTGAAACATTGAACTGTTGGACATGTGCATTCAAAATTTTAGAGAAGGTCACATTAAGTTCACCTGTAAAGGTTATAGTGGATTTTAGGCCGAATATCCCTGACTTTTTGTGAGTAGTGAGTTATATATATAAATATATATATATATATATATATATATATATATATATGGGTCAATGACGTATAAGGATTTGGAACAACTCAATTGTAGAATAATAAAAAACAAGCATATCTAATGCAGTAGTTCAAACATTCAGAATGTTGTGTACCTGAAGATCCATATTATACATTTGAAATTAAGTGATTTTAGTGGGTTTTTTCAAGAATAATTGGCACTGGCCTTTAAAAAAGTCATGTGGTGCGACCATGATTCATCTTGAAATAAATTAATTTACTTAACACGCTTCACATCTTTTTTTTTTTTACAAGTTTTCAGTAATATAAAGTGTTTGGAAACAAAGTATTTGCATTTTTTAAACATTTTTTGTAAATGATGATCTTTTATTTATATAAGATATTTCAAGATGAATCATGGTCGCACCACATGACTTTTTTTTCAGGCCAGTGCCAATTAATCTTGAAAAACCCACTAAAATCACTTTCAAATTGTAATATGAATTTTCAGGTACACAACATTCTGAATGTTTGAACGACTGCATTAGATATGCTTGTTTTTATTATTTAAAATTGAGTTGTTGAAAATCCTTATACGTCATTGACCCATATATACACTACTGGTCAAAAGTTTTAGAACACCCCAATTGTGCCAGTTTTGTATTGAAATTCAAGCCGTTCAAGTCAAATGAATAGCTTGAAATGGTATAAAAGTAAGTGGTGAACTGCCACAGGTAAAAAAAAAAAGGTAAGGTTAAAATTGAAAATTATACAAAAAGACTTAAAAGTGTAGGTCTTTCCTACAGAGAAATTGCAAAGAAAGTCAAGGTGTCAAGGTCTGGCAGACCCAAATCCACAACAGAGTCAGAAGACAAGTTTCTGAGAGTCAACAGCTTGCGTGATAGGCGGCTCACAGGACAACAGCTTCAAGCACAGCTTCATAGTGGTCGTAGTAAGCAAGTCTCAGTTTCAACTGTGAAGAGAAAACTTCGAGTTGCAGGTTTGACAGGTCGAGTTGCAGCAAGAAAGCCGTCAGAATAAGAAGAAGAGGCTTGCCTCGGCCATGAAACACCACCAATGGACTACTGAAGACTGGAAGAAGGTGTTATGGACTGATGAATCAAAATTTTAAATATTCTGTTCATCACGCAGGAGTTTTGTACGCCGTCGAGTAGAAAGGATGGTTCCTCAGTGTGTGATATTAACTGTCCAACATGGAGTAGAAAGGATGGTTCCTCAGTGTGTGACATTAACTGTTAAACATGGAGGAGGAAGCATGATGGTCTGGGGCTGTTTTTCTGGATCCAGGGTCGGCTACCACAGCATTCTGCAGCGATGCCATGCAGAACCCTCTGGTATGCACGTAGTTGGTCAGGGGTTCATCCTACAGCAAGATAATGACCCAAAACATAAGTCCAAGCTATGACACAACTACCTTAGGAAAAAAGACCATGATGGTAAGCTTGAAAACATTTTTTCAATAAAAAACTGGAAAAATTGGGGTGTTCTAAAACTTTTGACCGGTAGTGTACATATCTGTGTGTGTGTGTAGCAGAACCTCCAGCCTATTGATGTCTCAGATTTCTCAGATATCTATGTATTCCCACAGTTGACCAGCCACACCCAGAGGAGGAGGAGATAGTGAGAGACGAGTGTGATCCAGCAGAAGGTTTACATAACATTACTTTATAGTATATACTTTGTTTGGAGTTAAGATTTGTTTGGTTTATGTTACAATTGTTTATGTACATTTCTCATCAGTTAATTTATGAAGAAGCATCTTAACTAGGGATGCTCAATATTGACTTTTCTGCCGATATTCTGATATTGTCCATATCTTATTTTCCGATACGATACCTTTACAGGAACGTCCTCTCACTCGGTCCTCTCAGCTGTTGTGTCTCCAGCAGAGTAGGACCCAATACACCAACCAACAAATCAATCAATCAATCAACAAATCAATCAATCAATGTTTATTTATATAGTGCCAAATCACAAAAAAGGTCACCTCAAGATATTTTATATATAGAGCAGGAATAGACCGTGCTCTTTAAATTCAAATTAAAGTCCTGCATAGTACATCTTTTATAATGTGTTGTATTTTAAAAGCTTGTGACATTATCCATTGTGTCAAATATTCATCTGTATATCAGTGTGCATATTCATTTATTTCTGTTACCTTTCTTATAAATTGTATGTTATAAATGTCATAAAACATTATGTACTTATATCTATCAACAGAGCAATGTTAACAATAACTGTACGCACGTATGTTCATTTTTTAAAAAGCAATGTGACATGAATTGTACATTTGAAAGCTGCAGCAACTGTGATGTTGTGTTCTCTGCATGCAAACAGTCTACAATATATATGTTGAGTGATGACACCCAGTAGCTTTGTGATTATCTACATCTTATCCAAGGAGGGGAAAAAAGATAGGAAGGCATGCATATGAATAGTATATCATCATTTTAACTATTTATATGGTGCTTTTCAAAAACAGATGATAAATGTGCTGTACACACATAACATACAATAAAGTAATGAAAGTAATGGGGAAAAAAGACAAGGTGTCCATTAAAGCAACTATTTGCTTATATTTGATTATAACAGATATGAATATAGAATCAGTATGAATCAATAAAACAAGTGTGATGTTGTGTTCTCTGCATGCAAACAGTCTACAATATATATGTTGAGTGATGACACCCAGTAGCTTTGTGATTATCATTTTAACTATTTATATGGTGCTTTTCAAAAACAGAGTTACAATGTGCTGTACACACATAACATACAATAAAGTAATGAAAGTCATGGGGAAAAAAGACAAGGTGTCAATTAAAGCAACTATTACAGATATGAATATAAAATCAATATACATGAATAAAACACACAAAAAGTACATGATTAAGTAAAAACCAAAATGAAAACAGCAATAGAAATATCACAACTAGAAAATTCCTGGGAAATTTTGAGTGCCACGGGGCTGCCGGGACGAGTACACGATTTATTTCCAGAGTTCAAAAGTCACCCTGATCATAACAAACTTTTATGAAATTGTTAAGTAAATCTTATCATTAAGAGAGTAGATTTTATATAGTTTTTATGACTGGAAATCTGCTTGAAAATTGACTGGAAATAAATCATATACTCATCCCGGTTCAAAAGTCACCCTGCATATTCTGGTAGTCAGTATCAAGTGTAATGTACTTTATTCTCAACTTAACATACCTGAAAATATTAAGTAAATTTTAATCATATTTAAACATAAATAATATCTTTTTAAACTAATTATAGTCCCTGTAAAGTAAGAATAAATATGTGTTCTGAGTTTGACATACCACAGAAAAGTGTGTTGTTAACCACCCTGCCAAATGTGAATGATTAAAGAAATCGCTAAATATGTGAAATTAGGCTTCAAAGTTGTGTAAAAATCAGCCTCTAGTCTCTGCTCCCAAGCGCTGTGGGCGTTCCCGCCAAGTTCGCTGAAGCCCCGCCCCCTACCGAGTGTCACCTGTCAATCAAAGTCACCACCTCTGTGGGCGTTCCCGCCGAGTTCGCTGAAGCCACGCCCCCTACAGAGTGTCACCTGTCAATCAAAGCCACCACCTCTACCCTAAACATGGATGCTATTACTGAGAGCTAGCTCGGTTAGCTGGCAAAACAGACAGGAATTAGCCAATCACAAAAAAGTAGGTCAGTTTCTGCCCAGCAACAGGCTGCCAAGGACAGCAGAGGTTCTGCGGTTGCTACGGTGATTTGAGAATTTGCTTGGAAAAAACTTCTCAAAATGCCCCAGAATTTGGCTTCTGACAAAGTCCCGAACAATTACAAACTGTGAGAAAACCATAACTCCCGTCCAAAAACCGAAAACACCGTGTGAGACAGAGAAGCCGGCAGATTCTGACAGTGTTTATTTTATTCAGATATTCCTTAAAATGAGAGTGTAAGCTCAGTGCGAAGACAGAGTGAGATTCTTTTGAAAAAAAAACCCCGATTACATTAGGGTCAATGGGGAGCGAGACAGGTATTGCCGCCGGTCTCGGCCCCCCCGTTTAAATTTTGTGCATGCCCCGCCTGTCAATGTCACATTTTATCAATCCCAACACCTATGTCTACATTTTGACCAAAAATTATTTGTCTCCTTTTTACGGTTTGGCCGTGAGCTCGAGTTAAAAATAAAAATGAAGTTTATATTTTACTGTTTCTCGCACTCAAGCAAACTGACGCTTCCACTCTAACTTTGAAGAAAAAGTGATTTCCACTCCTAGTTTGACTGCTCATAGTTTAAAAATTTTACATGTTATGTAAAAACAGTTTGGTGTTTTGGAGAGAGCACAAGTTTTCCTCCGTTTGAAAGTTTGAATCACATTTCTACGTGCAGGTATGAGAGAGCTAGGTGACTCCGAAAAAAGGGGAAATTTGGGGGTTTGAAAAAAAAATTCCCATTTATTTTCAATGGAGAATTTTCCCAGTATTTTGGGAATAAATTTGGGAAAAATGTATTACCAAATAAAAAAATAAAAAAGTGAACATTCCAAATAATAGCAGCCTTTCCTGATCGAGACTCATTTTTTGATGTATATATTGTCGGGGTTTTCTCAAAGCTGCGGGAGGAGTTACACGCCGAAATTTGGCGGAGGACTAAGAATAAGTATGAGGAAGATTAATGCACTCTCTCTGCAGTGTTACTGCTGAGAGAGTGCCTCGGAGCTTAGCACCCATGGCACTAATTAAGAATAAAAAGCATCTTTATACAACATCTCTTGTCTACCTTTCTAGCATGAGCTTGAATAAATGTAAAGGCAGCCAAAGCCTCACACATGTAAAGAAACTGCAATCTGTCCTGGATGTAGATCCCTAAGAAATGAGCCGTAATGGCTGCTACACGCAACTAGTTTCTGTGTTTACTTTCATTAAGACTTTAAAACAAGCAATTGAAATGAACAATGTTAAAATCTTGTCTATTCGGAAAGCTTTGATTGAGTTCTTGTTTCCCTGAATCTCTATAATAAGGCTGCAAAGTGAGCATGACTCATAAAACCATATGTATGGAAAATATGCAATGATGAAATAAACTGGAATCATATAAACAACATGCCTACATATAACCATAAAACACAACATTTGCTGTTGCAAATGAGTATATGAGCTTAACTTTTTAGAGGCAGAGCTTCTAAAGAAACTTCTTTTTTTTAAATTGACTGTCTGAATTTCTTCCTTACTTTACTCTCTCCCTACACAGAGCTGACTGTCGTAATGCTTTTATCATTTACAGCAATGGTCTGCTGCTGCTGTGTTTCCATCCTACAACAACACAGAGAGGCTAAAATCTTGTCTATGGCCCCTTTTCTCATAAAAACATACAGAACCAAGACTCCAAGCGGATTGAAGCAGATGAATGCATAAGGGTTAGTCATAATGACATTTGGTGTTATGCTACCAATTATGAAAGGCAGAAACAGCAGTGTGTAATTAAGCAACACCAGAATTGTTGCTCCAACAATTCGTCGTTTTTCCTCAGAGGAGACCGAGATGGCAGCAGACAGGCCTTTAATGATCCCAACCACAGAGAAGATGAGCACGGGGAAGGGGAGGAGGAGGATTACTCCAATGGGCTTGTAACGTTCAATGTGTTCCAAGTCACTGATTCCGACAAAACAGGAAATGACCAAAGCTAAGACCCAGACCACAACACAGACCATCAATGAGACCTTGATGGTTCGTCTGGAGCGGTACCACAGAGGCCAGGCGATGAGCAAATACCTGTAATAAAATATAGAAACATAGCTCATCTTAATATCATCAGTTCCAGTATAATCAGGATGATTCAGAAATATGATGAAACACATTGGTTTGAATGTGGGGTTGTGACGGTTCCTCTGCTTTGCTGCTCTTGTTACTGCTGTGATCTGTCTGCAGGGGAGGTTCCTGATTAGCAGGATGAGACACACCTGGACCCTGTGTGCCAGGCTCTCCTCTCCCCAACACAATCCTGCATTGCTTTCTTGGTACATTTACCTTGACTCACACATACACACACACACTCATCCACATTCTAGATGACTGTTTTTACAGACTAACCCTACCTATCTGTTGTTTCCTGTAGATGTTCACTATTCTGTTTTGATTATATTTACTCTTGCAGTAATGAATACTCGTGTGACTCCTTTTTTTGCCAGTCTAGACTCTAGGGGTGAAAATTTCATATTCAAGCTGTAATGAGCTGCTGGAATGTAGGCTGCAGTCTGTGTCAGACCATTTGAAGTAGTTTTCTTTATGATCCAGCAGAGGGCGCTCTTAAACTTCACCAGGTCAACCTGTTGCATGCCATTGATCTATCAATGAACTGAGGTACTGTTAATATGTGGTTGTTTTGTTAAAATGGAGGATAATAGTGAGCGGAGCTCTCCTTAACGAACAACTACAACACCAACCCATCTGAAGAGCTGTGTGTGGAAGTATTTTGGGTTCAAAGTCAGGATCAAAGATAAGGCTATTAGTCCACTCTGTAAAACATGCTGGCCTTTTGATAGAATGCAGTTTTAAATTACTTCCGCGTTGGCATCATTTCAGAGGACCGGAACTCCCCGCCTGGTAATTTCCCAGAGTGTTATATGGAATGTGACACATGTGACTCTGCTTCCTGTAAGTTTAATGTTAAAGTCAATATCTGACACATACAAACTTCTTATCAGATATTTCAGCAGTTGAGCTTCCTGAGTTTTCTAGATAAATAAATACTGCATACTGTTTGCCTGTGTTTGTGTGTTTTAAACACTAAAAGTAAAGTGAGGATGCCTTCAAAAATAATATCATTAGTTGTTTATTTATCAGTTAACTTATTATAAAGTTGAATAAAGAGCAGAAACTTAAATGAAATCAGTATTTGTTGTGAGCAGCTTTCCCTTTAATACAGCAGCAGTTCTCCTCGTACACCTGCACACAGTTTTTCAGGTACTCGGCAGGTCGGTTGTTGTTCCTCCATCTTGGAGAAGTTGGCAAAGTCCTTCTTCTTCTGTAGATTTCAGCATCTCAGCTGCTTCTGTCTCTTCATGTAATCCCAGACTGACTCCATGATGTTGAGATCAGGGCTCTGTGGGGGCCAAACCATCAGCTACAGGACTCCTTGTTCTTCTTGTTGATGAAGATTGTTCTTTATGACTCTGGCTGCATGTTAAATCATGACTTACTTATTTTAAGTGTGTTTTATGAGTCACTGCTTCCTGATACTATTCTCCTAATGTGTTTCTATTTTATTTTAATGTATTGGAGCTCAGTGTGACACACAGTGAACATCATCTAACAAGTGACACAAAGTCAACATCAACTTTATAAATATTGTGAAGAAAATTGTGTTTGCATCCACATATTAAATGCTACATAAATAACAATACCATTGTGGAATATACAATACATACAAAATACAGTTAGGAATTGACTTACATTAATTATAAGTAGGAACAATCAAATAATTAAATACAATGTATGAGAAACCAAAAAATGCCTTAAGAACTTATTAATGCTGTCGATGTGTCTACGGTCTTCAGGGTCTTTGCTGTTTCCCTCTCAGCTGTTGTCTGTGATGTCATACATTAGTCCAGTTTGAGTAGTTGGTCTCTATGGTGTACCTGAAGAGATTTTAAATGTATACTATCCGGGACCTTCCTAATAAACAATATATACACTTATAACCCACTAGTGTTTGGCAGTCTATTTATCCACAGAGACTCTGTCCTCTGCCTGTAAATTATTATTTTCATATTACTTTGCTGCGTTCAGGACACTTCTGGGCATCAACCTTTGTGCAGTAGGTGTGTAGCCCCAAGCTAAAAGCTCATAGGATGTGAGGTCAGGACTCGTAGCATAGTGATGAGGTTACATCTGACCTCGTCTCTCCTCTCGTTTTGTTCTCTTCAGTGTTGCTCACTCTCTTTATTCACACTATAGCTCACTCAACCACCACTGTTTTCTCTCTCTCTCTCACTCTCTCTTTCTCTCTTTCTCACAGAGTTGGGGAGGAGGCTTTGAATACTGCAAATACTACAAACACAAACCAACAAATCAATCAATCAATCAATCAATCAATCAATCAATCAATCAATCAATCAATCAATCAATCAGTCTTTATTTATATAGCGCCAAATCACAAAAAAAGTCATCTCAAGGTATTTTACATATAGAGCAGGTATAGACCGTTCTATTTAAATTCAAATTAAAGTCCTGCATAGTACATGTTTAATAATGTGTTGTATTTTAAAAGCTTGTGATATTATCCATTGTGTCAAATATTCATCTGTATATCAGTGTGCATATTCATTTATTTCTGTTACCTTTCTTATAAATCGTATGTTATAAATGTCATAAAACATTATGTACTTATATCTATCCACAGAGCAATGTTAACAATAACTGTATGCACATTGTTGTTCTTCATTTATGTAATTGCTACTTTATACCACAAGGCGGCACCGTAGTGATGTAAAGACGGTGATACGCAGTAGAGTTAGAGTGAGATACAATTTCCAAGATGGCTACTACCCTGTACATGTGCTAAGTTGTTACTGAATTATGTTTTGTTATTTTCTGTTGCATCCTAAGTAAACGGCACTTGTTGAGACTTTGGTGTACTTTTCATTTATGAGTCAACAGTACACACATTTTTTTAAAAGCAATGTGACATGAATTTTACCTTTGAAAGCTGCAGCAAGTGTGATGTTGTTTTCTCTTCATGCAAACAGGCTACAATATATATGTTGAGTGATGACACCCAGTAGCTTTGTGATTATCTACATCTTATCTGAGGAGGGGAAAAAAGATAGGCAGGAATGCATTTGAATAGTATATCATAATTTTAACTATTTATATGGTGCTTTTCAAAAACAGAGTTACAAAGTGCTGTACACACATAACATACAATAAAGTAATGAAAATCATGGGGAAAAAAGACAAGGTGTCAATTAAAGCAACTATTACCGATATGAATATAAAATCAATATACATGAATAAAACATAAAAAGTAAATGACTAAGTAAAAACCAAAATGAAAACAGCAATAGAAATGTCACATTTAAGAATAAAAAACATCTTTATACAACATCTCTTGTCTACCTTTGTAGCATGAGCTTGAATAAATGTAAAGGCAGCCAAAGCCTCACACATGTAAAGAAACTGCAATCTGTCCTGGATGTAGATCCCTAAGAAATGAGCCGTAATGGCTGCTACAGGCAACTAGTTTCTATGTTTACTTTCATTAAGACTTCAAAACAAGCAATTGAAATTAACAATGTTAAAATCGTGTCTTGTCTTGTCTTGGGAAAGTTTTGATTGAGTTCTTGTTTCCCTGAATCTCTATAATAAGGCAGCAAAGCGAGCGTGACTCATAAAACCACATTTATGGGAAATATGCAATAATGAAATAAACTGGAATTATCATATAAACAACATGCCTACATATAACCATAAAACACAACATTTGCTGTTGCAAATGAGTATATGAGCTTAAATTCTAAGAGGCAGAGCTTCTACAGAAACTTTTTCTTTTAAATTGACTGTCTGAATTTCTTCCTTCCTTTACTCTGATAACTTTCTCTCCCTACACAGAGCTGACTGTCCTCATGCTATCATCATTTACAGCAATGATCTGCTGCTGTGTTTCCATCCTGCAACAACACACAGAGGCTAAAATCTTGTCTACAGCCCCTTTTCTCATGAAAACATACAGAACCAAGTCTCCAAGAGGATTGAAGAAGATGAATGCCAAAGGGTTAGTCGTAATAAAATTTGGTGTTATGGTACCAATTATGAAAGGCAGAAACAGCAGTGTGTAATTAAGCAACACCAGAATTGTTGCTCCAACAATTCGTTGTTTTTCCTCGGAGGAGACCGAGATGGCAGCAGACAGGCCTTTAAAGATCCCAACCACAGAGAAGATGAGCACGGGGAAGGGGAGGAGGAGGATTATTCCAATGGGCGTGAGTTCACTGGCAATGAATAGGACAGAACAGTTGACGACCAAAGTTAAGACCCAGACCACAACACAGACCACCAATGAACTCTTTATGGTCCGTCTGGAGCGGTACCACAGAGGCCAGGCGATGAGCAAATACCTGTAATACAAGATAGAAACATAGATCATCTGAATACCATCAGTTCCAGTATAATCAGGACCTCAAGGATGATTCAGAAATACATTGAGAATTAATGATCAAACACATGCAAGTGCATGCACTAGGGGCTGTCACTGCTTATTTTAAATTTAAACATTAGTTTGAATGTGGGGTTGTGATGGTTCCTCTGCTTTGCTGCTCTTGTTACTGCTGTGATCTGTCTGCAGGGGAAGTTCCTGATTAGCAGGATGAGACACACCTGGACCCAGTGTGCCAGGCTCTCCTCTCCCCAAAACACTCCTGCATTGCTTTCTTGGTTCATTTACCTTGACACACACACACACACACACACACACACACACACACACACACACACACACACACACACACACACACACACACACACACACACAGTCACTCGTCTACTTCCTAGATGACTGGTTTTACAGACTAATCCTACCTATCTGTTGTTACCTGTTAATTTTCACTATACTGTTTTGATTATATTTACTCTTGCAGTAATGAATACCTGTGTGATTCCCCTTTTTATTGTCACAGGGGTGAAAAGTTCATATTCAAGCTGTAATGAGCTGCTGGAATGTAGGCTGCAGTCTGTGTCAGACCATTTGAAGCAGTTTTCTTTATGATCCAGCAGAGGGCGCTCTTAAACTTTACCAGCTCGACCTGTTGCATGCCCTGTTGATCTATCAATGAACTGAGGTACTGTTAATATGTGGTTGTTTTGTTAAAATGGAGGATAATAGTGAGCGGAGCTCTCCTTAACGAACAACTACAACACCAACCCATCTGAAGAGCTGTGTGTGGCAAAGATAAGGCTATTAGTCCACCTTGTAAAACATGCTAGCTAACCAATCCACTGAGTTAGTGGAGGTGGAGGCAACACAGAAGAGCAGAGCAGCACCAAATGTACAACCTCATTTGACTGCATATTATTCAGCACACTCAGTCTGGTGTCAGCAACATTCATATTAATAAATTAATTGCAGGTCGTTGCAATTTTGTTCAAACATTTTTGAAAAAGTGACAACCCTAGCAAGTATACACATAATAAGAAAACAGATAGTTACCTTTCCAGGGAAATACAGACCATGAAGCCGACACTGGCCATTACACCAATGAGGTGAATTGACACGATGATGTTGACCCAATCAAGCTTGGGTTTTCCCAACATTGTGGCCATGCAACAGAGCTGAATAAGGTCAGAGATGAGGAGGTTGATGACGTAGATTGGAGCAATGTGATTATGACGTACCTGCAGGTGAACATGAATAGAAAAAGCACTTCAATCGTAAACATGCTGCTCTGAACTTAGTCATGTCTCTGAATATTGTGTTCTCCACAAAACAAAATGTAAAGCAGTGTGTGTTTCCACAAGTTCAATCAATTTAAGAGAATATAATCTGGGACATGGCCAGGTTACATGTATAAACATACACCTGTAACTAGGATTGGGCAACATCTTGAAATTATTTGATTAATTCAGATGATTGCACAATAATGTCTAAATTACAAATGAACAAAAGGTTGTTTTAAGTCAAAAAGTAACACAGATGGTAACTAACCATATCAGTCCTAACAATACTACTAAATAATAATACTAAATACTATAAAAACCTAATGAAAACCCCTGATCATTAAAGACTACTGATTGATCCCTATATTAAAGGGAACCTTTACAATTACATTTGCAACTAACAGTTATTTTAATTATTTATTAAATACACCTACCTTTAACACCTGCCTTAAAAGGACTTGACCAGTATTTTTTGTACATTTTTCTTATTTCTTCTTTGTCAACAAATGTCATGTGCAGAGCCAAACCACCAAGCATGTGTGCATGTATCCAAATCTGATTTATCTTGATCCTAAATAAGTTACAATAACCAGGAACAAAAGAACATGTCACCCTGTGTGGCTGTTCATGTTCTTAATAGTTTTTGGCAACAGCAGAGGTCTACTGCACAGAGGAAGATATATCAGGCGTTAGAAACACGCACAACACTGATAAGTGGGATCAATTCATTGCTGATTAGCTCTGCACATTTGCTGAAAATAAGAATATAGAAAATTGCCAGCCAAATATTTGAACCCCAAAATTTATTAAGATCCTTCACTGACAGACAAAAACATAAATATCTGGTATAATGTACGCACCAGAGAATATAGATAGTAGATGGCCAGTATGATCAAAGGAAGACCGATGACGATGACGATCCAACACTCAATACGTAGTCGAATCGGTAGCTCAAATACATCCCTACCATGAGAGCTGTTGTTCTGTAACATGTTGTTGCTGTACTGTTCCTCCATTCTTCATAGACTTATAAGGTTATAAAGAGAAATACACACACACACACACACCCATATAAATACACGCAAAGACTGTAGAGTATATATACAGCAACCCCAAAACATTAAACATTACATACAAAAAAATGCGTAAAACTGCATATTCATCTTAATGACTCTTTCAATTTTCTTGTCCTAAATTTCTACATGTACCAATACCTCTGAACTGTCTGTTAATCAATAAGAAAGTGATAAATGTAGTTAATGTACCTTTGAAAGCTGCAGGACCACAACCTGAATGACTTCTGTATGCTGATGTCTGTTTTCTGTCCTCTGCATCCAGTCAGTGTGCAGAATATATCCACTGTGTGTTTGGTGTATGTCGACAGATGACATGCACTTCTGCATCATGGTTTCTTAATAGCCAATGTCTTCCTGTGGTTTTTCTATGAAAAGGCAGTTTGGTTTTACTAAGTAAGCTTATCTATGTGCACATAGCATCCAACAAAAAGGGAAAAACAAGTCAAGCAAGCATGAACATAGTGTAATCAATTGAGCAGAGTTAATTTAAATAGCACCTTTCCAGATCAGACATTACAAAGTTCTTCACAATACAAGATAAAAGACATAGTAATGTATAAAAAAGACTATAAGAACTCTCCAGGAGTATGGGGTATCGCACCCCCTGATACGGGCCGTCCGTTCCCTTTACAACCGGTTTCAGAGCTTGGTCCGCGTTGCCGGAAGAAAGTCGGACTCGTTTCCGGTAAGGGTTGGACTCCGCCAGGGCTGCCCTTTGTCACCGATTCTGTTCATAATCTTTATGGACAGGATTTATAGGTGTTGAGGGGGTCCGGTTTGGTGACCTCAGGATTGGGTCACTGCTTTTTGCAGATGATGTGGTCCTGTTGGCTTCATCGGACTGTGACCTCCAACTCTCACTGGATCGGTTCGCCATCGAGTGTGAAGCGGCCAGGATGAGAATCAGCACTTTCAAATCCGAGTCCATGGTCCTCAGCCGGAAAAGGGTGGAGTGCACTGTCCGGGTCAGGGATGAAATCCTGCCCAAGTGGATGAGTTCAAGTACCTCAAGGTCTTGTTCATGTGTGAGGGAAGGATGGAGCGTGAGATCGACAGACGGATCACTGCAGCGTCTGCAGTAATGCAGACTCTGCACAGATCCGTCGTGGTGAAGAGAGAGTTGAGCCGAAAGGCACAGCTCTCGATTTACCAGTCAATCGTTGTTCCTACCCTCACCTATGGTCATGAGCTTTGGGTAGTGACCGAAAGAACAAGATCGCGGGTGCAAGCGGCCGAAATGAGCTTCCTCCGTAGGGTGGCTGGGCTCTCCCTTAGAGATAGGGTGAGAAGCTTGGTCATCCGGGAGGAGCTCGGAGTAGACCTGCTGCTCCTCCGCGTTGAGAGGAGCCAGATGAGGTGGTTGGGGCATCTAGTTAGGATGCCTCCTGGACGCCTCCCTGGTGAGGTGTTCAGGGCACGTCCCACCGGTAGGAGACCCCGGGGAAGACCCAGGACACACTGGAGAGACTATGTCTCTCGGCTGGCCTGGGAACGCCTCGGGATCCCCCGGGAAGAGCTGGACGAAGTGGCTGGGGAGAGGGAAGTCTGAGCTTTCCCTGCTTAGGCTGCTGCCCCCGCGACCCGACCCCAGATATGCGGCAGAAGATGGATGGATGGATGGACTATAAAATCAATAGATTAAATAGGTAAAGTAGCTATTCTGTAACGTGTTGTTGCTGTACTGTTCCTCCATTCTTCATAGACCTCTGAGGTTATAAAGAGAAATACACACACACACACACACACACACACACACACACACACATAAATACACGCAAAGACTGTAGAGTATACATACAGCAACCCCAAAACATTAAGCATTACATACAAAAAAATGCGTAAAACTGTATATTCATCTTAATGGCTGTTTCAGTTTTCTTGTCCTAAATTTCTACATGTACCTCTGAACTGGTCAAACATCTCTTTTTTAAATGATCCTGTTTACTGAAGCAGCTGGTGATGTTCATATTAAAATCCTTAATAAAAAGAGTTTAATCTGTTAATCATATTTAGAAACAATATGTACGTATATGAGTGAAAGAAAAATGTGTGAGTGTGTCTTCAGAGCTTCATGCTTGCAACACTTTTTCTTCCGTTTTAATCTTAATTTTAGGGTGTTACATAATCACAATTTCCTAGAATGTGAAAAGAAGAAGAATGAAAAGCAGCTTTAAAAAATATGCCTTATCTCTTGTCTACCTGTCTACCATGAGCTTGAATAAATGTAAAGGCAGCCAGAGCCTCACACATGTAAAAGTCCAGCTCCTTCACAGGCTCAGTCTCGAGACATCAAAGAGAGTGCAGAAAGCCTCCTTACTGCAAATACGCCTTTTTTAAAAAAAGGAAGTATTCTTTCTCTTACTTTTCTTATTTTGACTTCCCCACTGGGCTTTTGGTTACAGCCATCACTGTCAATTTCCAGCTAAGTGATCATTTTCCCCACATTCCACAAAACAAAATGTAAAGCAGTGTGTGTTTCCACAAGTTCAATCATTTTAAGAGAATATAATCTAGGACATGGCCAGGTTACATGTATAAACATACACCTGTAACTAAGGCTGGGCAACATCTTGGAATTATTTGATTAATTCCATTTATTGTTTTTGCACAATAATGTCTTGGTGTTGATTTGGCTCTGCACATGAGATTTGCCAAAATACGAAAAATATAGAAAATTGCCAGCCAAGTCCTTTCACCCCAAAATCTATTAAGATCCTTCACTGACACACAAAATTAAAAATATCTGGAATAATGTACACACCAGAGAATACAGATAGTAGATGGCCAGTTTGATCAAAGGAGGACAGATTATGATCATGATCCAACACACAATACGTAGTTCAATTGTGAGCTCAATTACACCCCTTTCATCATAGCTGTTGTTCTGTAACATGTTGTTGCTGTACAGTTCCTCTATTGTTCATAGACCTATGAGGTTATGAAGAGGAATACACACACACACACACACACACACACCCGCAAAGAGGCAAAGAGAGTATATATACAGCGACCCCAAAATATTAAGCATTACATACAAAAAAACTGCATCTTGATTTTAATGACTGTTTCAGTTTTCTTGTATTAAATTTCTACATGTACCAATACCTCTGAACTTGTCTGTTAATCAACAATAAAGTGATAAATGTAGTTAATGTACCTTTGAAAGCTGCAGGACCACAACCTGAATGATTTCTGTATGCTGATGTCTGTTTTCTGTCCTCTGCATCCAGTCAGTGTGCAGAATATATCCACTGTGACCTGTATTTGACATTTCATTTCTGCATCATGGTTTATTAATAACCAATGTCTTCCTGTGGTTTTTCTATCTAAATGCATTTTGGTAAAGAATTGTGTGTGTTTCTGTAACAATAAAGCACAACAATACAGACTGATTAGTAATTAAGAATCTAGCATGGATATCAAAGCAAACCTAAGCCATAATTTACACACATAACAGCTAACATACAGAGCTGAAAGCTAGTGAGAATGGTGGAAAATGAGTGAACACTGAATAAATTCTCAAACAGCACAACATATGAATTACTGTCACTAGAACAGTCATTAATTAACAAGTATGTACATTTGTATAAGCAACAGAAAATAGCAAATGAAATGTGCAGAAGAATTATCTAGCATGATGCAATAGCATAACATTCATAAACTAATAGAGATCTAGCAGAGCATAACAAACATAAGGAATCTGTAACTCACATTTTTTGGATGCAAACTAAAAAAAAAGTGCATTAGACTTCGCCGTGGTCTGGGGAAGGTGAGGTCCTGCTGTCGTCTCTGTCTCTGTGTCACCTCTCTAGTTTGTAATGAGCTGCTGGAATGTAGGCACACTGTCAGATCATATGAAGTAGTTTTCTTTATGATCCAGCAGAGGGCGCTCCAAAACTTCACTAGCACAGGCTGTTGCATTCCCTGTTTTCCTATCAATGAACTAAGGTAATGTTAGTGTGAAATTGTATTGTTAAAATGGAGGATTATAGTGAGCAGAGCTGTCCTAAATGGACAACTACAACACCAAACCATCTGAAGAGCTGCACGTGGAAGTTCGTCAACACAAGAAACAAGAGAAATGCTGTCAATAAAAGATGACAGCTGATCAGCTGATTTAGGGCCAGTTTTACATTTTTAACTAACACAGTAATGGTCGTACTGAGCTGATTTCTGCTCAGCGGACGTTTGGCCATGCAGGTCTGATAGGTGAGCCATGAGATAAACACGCTGGACCTGCTGCTGCTGCTGGTCTGGCCGTTAATGAAGCAGGATGACGGTCACAGTGACAACGTCAACTGCTGGATGAAAACGCTGAAATCTGTCGATTGAGAGGTATGGACGGTAATTTAATGTTTAGTTATGTCGTAGTTCCCTCTGTATGTGTAGGAAAACTTTATCTAGCACTAAGTAGCAGCTAAAAGACGAACTACACTGCACTAGCTAGCTTAGCAGCCTGCAAACCAAGTTAAGCATTTAACATCAGCGTTTATTTAAGCATTTATTGTTTTTTTTAATTGTTATTTGGATACCGCCATGAAATATGAAACACTGTTTTCTGGACGGAAGACTGAGGGTTTTTTTTGCAGATGTGTGTGTTCAATAGAGCTAATGTTATATTTCTGACCAACCAGTGTGTGAAATATAGTGTGACAGTCTAGATTTAAGTAGCTATAACACAAGAACATACTGTGATTTATTTATTTGCTCTGTGATTTAAAGACTTTTTTCTTTCGGAGATAAAGGACTATTTGTTTGTATCAGTTAGCAATTATCAGTTTACATATTTTTAGACATTTAAATAGGCAGAGGCAGAGCAAATTGCATTCAAATGCCACAAATGCTTGAGATGCAATATGTGTTAATTGTGTTATTAAAAGTGATCGAAGATGTCGGTAGTTATGTAAAAGTAAACCTTTGTAGATACTATAAATAGACATAATTAGGCACATTGTTGACACCTCCTTTCTTTTTGACATTTTAATGGAGTCAAAGCTGTTATTTAAGGGGTTCCAGAGCCCCACGAACACCTGTATTTTGCACACTGATTCTAACCCAATCTGACAATGATCCTGCTTGTCGTTTGTAGTTATAGCTATTACTTCAAATTGACTGACTGATTGATTGATTGATTGAGTGATTGAATTACATTTCCCCCTGGGATGTTAAGAGAATAGCTATGAAGAGAAGCAGAGATATTCAGAGCTTCTTCAAAAAAAAAGAAAAGTCAAGTCAGCAGTCTAGGTACAGCAGTAGTGATGAAGTCAGTAGTCAATTGAAGTCAGTTGAAGTCAGTAGTCAGTTGAAGTCAGTTGAAGTCAGTAGTCAATTGAAGTCAGTAGAGTCAGTAGAAGTATTGTTTCTAAATATTTGCTTTGATTTTGATAAGCTGCTTGTTTTTTATTGCTTATATCATTAAACACACTCACACACACTCTGATGGTTTTTATACTGCCAATAAAAGTATTTGGGTTAAAATTACGGTTCCACTTGCGTCCTTCGTGCGATCAGATAAAAGGACTCTCCAAGCCAAGCTCCCGGGCTGCCCCAGCCCGCCCCTGGGCATGACGACATCATCACCTTAATTTACTTTGTTGGTCTAATGGCCAGTGTCGGCTTCATGGTCTGTATTTCTCTGGAAAGGTAACTATCTGTTTTCCCAGTATGTGTGTACATGCATGTGTCTGATCACATTTCTGAATCATACTTGAGGTCCTGATTATATTGGAACTGATGATATTGAGATCTATGTTTCTATCTTGTATTACAGGCATTTGCTCATCGCCTGGCCTCTGTGGTACCGCTTCGGACGACCCATCAAGGTCTCAGCGGTGGTCTGTGTTGTGGTCTGGGTCATAGCTTTGTTTACTGGCTGTTTTGTCAGATTCAGTCACGATAGAACCATGGTCAAAGCAGTCAACTTCCTCCTCCCCTTCCCTGTGCTCATCTTCTCAGTGGTTGGGACCTTTAAAGCTCAGTCTGCTGCCATCTCGGTCTCCTCTGAGGAAAAACGGCGAATTGTTGGAGCAACAATTCTGGTGTTGCTTAATTACACACTGCTGTTCCTGCCTTTCATCATTTTGGGCATAACACAAACTTATACTTCAACTACACCTCGTACATTCATCTATCTCAATCCTCTTGGAGACTTGGTTCTTTATGTTTTCATGAGAAAAGGGGCCATAGACAAGCTATTGGCCTCTGTGTGTTGTTGCAGGATGGAAACACAACAGGAATAGCAGCAGATCATCACTGTAAATGATGACAGCATGTAGACCAGGGGTATGTGAAGGTCCAGAACATCATAATGTCCTTGTTATTTTGCAGTACCTTGAAGTAGCATTGTGGTTACATCAGCATCTGTGTCTAGTGGCTAGATTGTAGACTGTCAAATAAACACAGTATAATTCATTTATTAGTATTTACACTGAACTTGAGGTCTTGAGCTGGCCTCTGGACGGATGAACATGTAGCTTCCTGTTCAGTCTGGATTAAAAGCTCTGTTTTCATTGTCCACTTTCCCTTTTTTTTAGCATTCCATGTGAAATAGTTACCTCTTATCTGCCACCTCTCTGCTGACAGTCGAGTTTCTCCGCATGTCCGAAAGCACGGATTTGATTGGATGATTAGCGTCACGTGAGGAGATTCTTGCTATGCATAATGGTCTGTGAGTTTCTGAGGGCCGCTCCACTTTTACTGTAATAGCTGGAGAAGCAAAATTTTACAATCCTCAATATTTCATCAGTTATATGCCTATTAGTGACCTCTGATGTTGACAGTCAGCTCCGTGTTGGCAGAGAAAGCTAACAGAGTAAAGGAAGGGAGAAATTCAAGTAAATAGAAAGGAAAGAGATACAAGCTGGCCCGGATCTACCATCTGTGATGTGAGAAAAAAATACTCACAGAAATAGACACACTGTCTTGATGTTGATTATTATTGTTGTTTTTATGCAAAGCAGATAAAGTCTCACGATTGACGGCTGGTAAAGTGACGATTGGTCAGCATGTCACAATGCACTGTGGTTAGATTGTATCATCTGGTGGTTGGGGAAAATGATCACTTATCTGGAAATTGACAGTGATGGCTGTAACCAAAAGCCGAGTGGGGAAGTAAAAAAAGAGAAGTAAGTGAAAGAATAATTTCTTCTTTTTTTTTTAAAGGTGTATTTACAGTAAGGAGGCTTTCTGCACTCTCTTTGATGTCTCGAGACTGAGCCTGTGAAGGAGCTAGACTTTTACATGTGTGAGGCTCTGGCTGCCTTTACATTTATTCAAGCTCATGGTAGACAGGTAGACAAGAGATCAGGCATATTTTTTAAAGCTGCTTTTCATTCTTCTTCTTTTCACGTTCTAGGAAATTGTGATTATAGATTAAGAAATTAGCAAATGTGATTATGCAACACCCTGAAATTAAGATTAAAACGGAAGAAAAAGTGTTGCAAGCATGAAGCTCTGAGAACGCGACTGATGGAAAGTCACACACACATCTTTCGTTCACTCATATACGTACATATTGTTTCTAAATATGATTAACGGATTCAACTCATTTTATTATAGATTTTAATATGAACATCACCAGCTGCTTCAGTAAACAGGATCATTTAAAAAAGAGATGTGTGCTCCAATCAATGAGGAAAAAAACAAAGTCTCAATACAGTAGTATTTAAAGTTTTTATTATAAAGCTGTCACACTTCATGTAATACTCAGAACAGTTCATACAACCATTTATACATTTTCATACTTAACTTCCTGCACACTTCCAAAAAGCTACAAGAAGCGTTTGGTTTTTCAGATCTAGAAGGGGTCACTTGGGTCTGATATGCACCTTGCAGGTACTGATTCCCATTGCTCCTTGCAGACCGAGGGAGAGGAGTTATTTATGTTGTGACCTGTGTTCTTCACACTAAGCCTCTAACTGGAATCCAGATAGGAAGCAAGACATACTTTTGGACGTCTCTGTTAACAAAACCAGCCATCTTTCAGCAGGGACAGCGGACGGCCTTCACCAGGCTGACCGACAGCAGAAAGTTACTGAACCAAAACAGTTTTCATGTTGGATCCACAGTTTGTATTTATTGATTCATTCATTTTATTTTCCTACTGTCTTTACAAGCGAGAGGAACCTGCCTGTAGTGAAACAGGCCTGATCACAGGCAGACTGGAGCCTTGATCATTCAATATAAGGTGCACTATATCTTATTATATCTTGTTGGTTGTTCCTCACTCCAGACTCAAAACTAAAGGTGATTGTGCCTTTAAAATTGAGGCTCCTAAACTTTAGAACTGTCTCCCACTGGATTTAGGATCTGTGGACATCTTTGATAAACAGCCACCAACTAGCTATCTGGATTTAATTTTTTATTCTTATTGTCTTTTTTTTATATTACTATGTCTTTCATCTTGTATTGTGAAGCACTTTGTAATGTCTGATCTGGAAAGGTGCTATTTAAATTAACTCTATGTGCACATAGATAAGCTTACTTAGTAAAACCAAACTGTCTTCAATAGAAAAAACACAGGAAGACATTGGTTATTAAGAAACCATGATGCAGAAGTGCATGTCATCTGTCGACATACACCAAACACACAGTGGATATATTCTGCACACTGACTGGATGCAGAGTACAGAAAACAGACATCAGCATACAGAAGTCATTCAGGTTGTGGTCCTGCAGCTTTCAAAGGTACATTAACTACATTTATCACTTTCTCATTGATTAACAGACAGTTCAGAGGTATTGGTACATGTAGAAATCTAGGACAAGAAAATTGAAAGAGTCATTAAGATCAATATGCAGAAAAGTGATGTGGTGTCTTACTACTGAAGTGCATTTGATCAATGATACTATCTGTTTGCTAAGAAATATATTAGTATGTACTGTATGTGACATTTGACTGAATCTGAAATTAGGTGAGTTAAATGATTCCACTGCTCACTATGTTAACTGCACATTTCTGTGTGCAATGTTGTTTAATGTTTTGGGTTCACTGTATTTGTACTCTGCAGTCGTTGATATCACTGATAGTATATATATTTATAGGATATATGTTTTACAAAACTTCTTTCCTCTTTATAACCTGATAGGTCTCTGAAGAATGGAGGAATGGTACAGCAACAACACATTACAGAACAACAGCGTTTTAGATATTTCTCATGATTTGTACAACTACAGTTATGATTATTTTGATGATTTCTTTTTTAATATCGACCCATCTTTGCTCAACACTGAGGAATATATTGCCTGTTGGATCGTCATCGTCATCGGTCTTCCTTTGATCATACTGGCCATCTACTATCTGTATTCTCTGGTGCGTACATTATACCAGATATTCACGTTTTTGTCTGTCAATGAAGGATCTTAATAGATTTTGGGGTTAAAGGACTTTTTTTTTTTAAAGGAATTTTCTATATTCTTTTTTTCAGCAAATCTAATGTGCAGAGCCAAATCAGCAATGAACTGATCCCACTTATATGTGTTGTGCGTGTTTCTAAAGCCTGATATATCTTCATCTGTGCAGTAGACCTCTGCTGTTGCCAAAAACTATTAAGAACATGTCAATGAACAGCCGCACTATATGATATGTTCTTTTGTTCCTGGTTATTGTAACTTATTTAGGATCAAGATAAATCAGATTTGGATACATGCACACATGCTTGGTGGTTTGGCTCTGCACATGACATTTGTTGACAAAGAAGAAATAAGAAAAATGTACAAAAAATATTGGTCAAGTCCTTTTAAAGGCAGGTGTTAAAGGTAGGTGTATTTAATAAATAATTAAAATAACTCAAAGTAGATCACAGATGGGATCATTTTTAACTTTTTTGAAGTTTTTATATATAAGGATCAATCAGTAGTCTTTACTGATCAGGGGTTTTCATTAGGTTTTTATAGTATGTAGTATTATTATTTAGTAGTATTGTTAGGACTGATATGGTTAGTTACCATCTGTGTTACTTTTTGACTTAAAACAACCTTTTGTTCATTTGTAATTTAGACATTATTGTGCACAAACAGTCATTTGAATTAATCAAATAATTTCAAGATGTTGCCCAATCCTAGTTACAGGTGTATGTTTATACATGTAACCTGGCCATGTCCTAGATTATATTCTCTTAAATTGATTGAACTTGTGGAAACACACACTGCTTTACATTTTGTTTTGTGGAGAACACAATATTCAGAGACATGACTAAGTTCAGAGCAGCATGTTTACGATTGAAGTGCTTTTTCTATTCATGTTCACCTGCAGGTACGTCATAATCACATTGCTCCAATCTACGTCATCAACCTCCTCATCTCTGACCTCATTCAGCTCTGTTGCATGGCCACATTGTTGGGAAAACCCAAGGGTGTTCTGTTCCTCATCAACGCATTAATTCACAGCATTGGTGTAATGGCCAGTGTCGGCTTCATGGTCTGTATTTCCCTGGAAAGGTAACTATCTGTTTTCTTATTATGTGTGTACTTGCTAGGGTTGTCACTATTTCAAAAATGTTTGAACAAAATTGCAACGACCTGCAATTAATGTATTAATATGAATGTCGCCGACGCCAGACTGAGTGTGCTGAATAATATGCAGTCAAATGAGGTTGTACATTTGGTGCTGCTCTGCTCTTCTGTGTTGCCTCCACCTCCACTGGCTCAGTGGGTTGGTTAGCTAGCATGTTTTACAGAGTGGACTAATAGCCTTATCTTTGATCCTGACTTTGAACCCAAAATACTTCCACACACAGCTCTTCAGATGGTTTGGTGTTTGGTTACCTTTGTTTATTAGTAGGTCAACAGGGCATGCAACAGGTTGACCTGGGGAAGTTTTAGACTGCCCTCTGCTGGATCATAAAGAAAACTACTTCAAATGGTCTGACACAGACTGCAGCCTACATTCCAGCAGCTCATTACAGCTTGAATATGAACTTTTCACCCCTGTGGCAAAAAGGGGAATCACACAGGTATTCATTACTGCAAGAGTAAATATAATCAAAACATAACAGTGAAAATTAACAGGAAACAACAGATAGGTAGGGTTAGTCTGTAAAACCAGTCATCTAGGAAATGGATGAGTGAGTGTGTGTGTGTGTGTGTGTGTGTGTGTGTGTGTGTGTGTGTGTGTGTGTGTGTGTGTGTGTGTGTACTAGGTATTCCTAATGTTGTGGGGACTTAAATCTGTTCACACAGTTATGTTATGGGGACTCGCCTGTCTTATGGGGACAAAAAGCAAGTCCCCTTAAGGTAAATGATTTATTTTAGGGTGAAGACTTGATTTAAAGTTAATATAAGTTTAGGGGTTATGTTAAGTTTAGGATAAGGGTTAAGATTAGGCATGTAGTGGTTATGGTTACGGTTAGGATAAGTGTCCAGTAAATGAATGTAAGTCAATGTAATGTCCCCTGAAGTGATGGAAACATGGTGTGTGTGTGTGTGTGTGTGTGTGTGTGTATGTGTGTATGTGTGTGTGTGTGTGTGTGTGTGTGTGTGTGTGTGTGTGTGTGTGTGTGTGTGTGTGTGTTGGGGAGAGGAGAGCCTGGCACACTGGGTCCAGGTGTGTCTCATCCTGCTAATCAGGAACCTCCCCTGCAGACAGAACACAGCAGTAACAAGAGCAGCAAAGCAGAGGAACCGTCACAACCCCACATTCATACTAATGTGTCTCATCCTTAATTCTCATCATATTTCTGAATCATCCTGATTATACTGGAACTGATGATATTAAGGTGATCTATGTTTCTATCTTGTATTACAGGTATTTGCTCATCGCCTGGCCTCTGTGGTACCGCTCCAGACGGACCATGAAGGTCTCAGTGGTGGTCTGTGTTGTGGTCTGGGTCTTAGCTTTGGTCGTTACTTGTTCTGTCCTATTCATTGCCAGTGAAGACACGCCCATTGCAGTAATCCTCCTCCTCCCCTTCCCCGTGCTCATCTTCTCTGTGGTTGGGATCTTTAAAGGCCTGTCTGCTGCCATCTCGGTCTCCTCTGAGGAAAAACGACGAATTGTTGGAGCAACAATTCTGGTGTTGCTTAATTACACACTGCTGTTCCTGCCTTTCATAATTGTTACCATAACACAAGATCATACTATGACTATCCCTTATGCATTAATCTACTTCAATCCTCTTGGAGACTTGGTTCTGTATGTTTTCATGAGAAAAGGGGCCATAGACAAGATTTTAGCCTCTGTGTGTTGTTGCAGGATGGAAACACAGCAGCAGCAGACCATTGCTGTAAATGATGATAGCACGAAGACAGTCAGCTCTGTGTAGGGAGAGAAAGTTATCAGAGTAAAGGAAGGAAGAAATTCAGACAGTCAATTAAAAAAAAGTTTCTGTAGAAGCTCTGCCTCTAAAAAGTTAAGCTCATATACTCATTTGCAATAGCAAATGTTGTTTTTTATGGTTATATGTAGGCATGTTGTTTAAATGATGATTCCAGTTTATTTCATCATTGCATTTTTCCCATAAATGTAGTTTTATGAGTCACGCTCGCTTTGCAGCCTTATTATAAAGATTCAGGGAAACAAGAACTCAATCAAAGCTTTCCGAATAGACAAGATTTTTAACACTGTTCATTTCAATTGCTTGTTTTGAAGTCTTAATGAAAGTAAACATAGAAACTAGTTGCCTGTTGCAGCCATTACGGCTCATTTCTTGGGGATCTACATCCAGGACAGATTGCAGTTTCCTTACATGTGTGAGACTGTGGCTGCCTTTACATTTATTCAGGCTCATGCTACAAAGGTAGACAAGAGATGTTGTATAAAGATGTTTTTTATTCTTAATTGTGATATTTCTATTGATGTTTTCATTTAGGTTTTTACTTAGTCATTTACTTTTTATGTGTTTAATTCATGTATATTGATTTTATATTCATATCTGTAATAGTTGCTTTAATTGACACCTTGTCTTTTTTCCCCATGATTTTCATTACTTTATTGTATGTTATGTGTGTACAGCACTTTGTAACTTTGTAACTTTGAAAAGTACCATATAAATAGTTAAAATGATGATATACTATTCAAATGCATGCCTGCCTATCTTTTTTCCCCTCCTCAGATAAGATGTAGATAATCACAAAGCTACTGGGTGTCATCACTCAACATATATATTGTAGCCTGTTTGCATGCTGAGAAAACAACATCACACTTCTGCAGCTTTCAAAGGTAAAATTCATGTCACATTGCTTTTTAAAAAATGTGTGTAGTGTTGACTCATAAATGAAAAGTACACCAAAGTCTCAACAATTGCCGTTTACTTAGGATGCAACAGAAAATAACAAAACATAATTCAGTAACAACTTAGCACATGTACAGGGTAGTAGCCATCTTGGAAATTGTATCTCACTCTAACTCTACTGCGTATCACCGTCTTTACATCACTACGGTGCCGCCTTGTGGTATAAAGTAGCAATTACATAAATGAAGAACAACAATGTGCATACAGTTATTGTTAACATTGCTCTGTGGATAGATATAAGTACATAATGTTTTATGACATTTATAACATACGATTTATAAGAAAGGTAACAGAAATAAATGAATATGCACACTGATATACAGATGAATATTTGACGCAATGGATAATGTCACAAGCTTTTAAAATACAACACATTATTAAAGACGTACTATGCAGGACTTTAATTTGAATTTAAAGAGCACGGTCTATACCTGCTCTATATGTAAAATACCTTGAGATGACTTTTTTCGTGATTTGGCCCTATATAAATAAAGACTGATTGATTGATTGATTGATTGATTTGTTGGTTGGTTTTTGTAGTATTTGCAGTATTCAAAGCCTCCTCCCCAACTCTGTGAGAGAGAGAGAGAGAGAGAGAGAGAGAGAGAGAGAGAGTGTCAGTATCCTTGCATGTTCATTGACACCTGCTGGACATTTTGTGTGTTGCAACCATGTGCTTTTGTTTGTTTTGGGTAATGACTCCGCCCTCACCTGTCATGCTTCCATGTGGTCATTGTCGGCCATTTTGTGCTCACCTGTACTCCGTTAAGTCCTAATGATTAGGCCTACTTATTCTGTGCTCTGTCAGCCCCAGTTTGTCAGATTGTCCCAGTCTTTTGTTCTGAGCACATCTACCGTTGTTGCCTGCTTTGCCTGTCTGCCAACCTGCTTGTTTGTACTCTGCCTGTGAACCTGGTTTTTGGATTTTGCCTGCCGATTTGGATTATCTGCCTGTTTGGACTGCTTATTTGGACCTGACCCTTGCCTGCCTCTAGACCACTCTTTGGACTGCCCTCTAGTTTGTCAGCTCTTCTCCTGTTTCAGTTTTGTGGCCAAGAGCCTGCATTTTTGTTGAGTTTTTTCACCGTTTGACGGGACATTCTTTGTTGGAGTTGTTTTTTGACTTTTTCTGTTCAATTAAAAATTCTTGAATTTGGAACTTTCTGCATTTGGGTCCGAACTTTCTACAAAACCTGACAGAGAGAGAGTGAGAAGTGTGAATAAAGAGTGAGCAACACTGACAAGAACAAAACAAGAGAGGGGAGACGAGGACAGATGTAACCTTGTCACTATGCTACGAGTCCTGACCTCACATCCTATGAGCTGTTATTAGCTTGGGGCTACACACCTACTGCACAAAGGTTGATGCCCAGAAGTGTCCTGAACGCAACAAAGTAATATGAAAATAATAATTTACAGGCAGAGGACAAGGTCTCCGTGGATAAATAGACTGCCAAACACTAGTGGGTTATAAGTCTATATATTGTTTATTAGGAAGGTCCTGGATAGTATACCTTTAAAATCTCTGCAGGTACACCTTAGAGACCAACTACTCAAACTGGACTAATGTATGACATCACAGACAACAGCTGAGAGGGAAACAGCAAAGACCCTGAAGACCGTAGACACATCGACAGCATTAATAAGTTCTTAAGGCATTTTTTGGTTTCTCATACATTGTATTTAGTTATTTGATTGTTCCTACTTATAATTAATGTAAGTCAATTCCTAACTGTATTTTGTATGTATTGTATATTCCACAATGGTATTGTTATTCATGTAGCATTTAATATGTGGCTGCAACACAATTTTCTTCACAATATTTATAAAGTTGATGTTGACTTTGTGTCACTTGTTAGATGATGTTCACTGTGTGTCACACTGAGCTCCAATACATTAAAATAAAATAGAAACACATTAGGAGAATAGTATCAGGAAGCAGTGACTCATAAAACACACTTAAAATAAGTAAGTCATGATTTAAGGTTGGTTGTAGGGAAAAATTCACATTATTGACCTGCTTCATGCAGTGGTTTCCCACACATACAATACTGTTCAAAAGGTTTGGGCACTTTTTCTTATCTATCATGCAATACCATCATCCCAAATGTATTCTGCATTGTGACAATGAGTCCAAACATGCAGCCAGAGTCATAAAGAACAATTTTCATCAACAAGAAGAACAAGGAGTCCTGTAGCTGATGGTTTGGCCCCCACAGAGCTCTGATCTCAACATCATGGAGTCAGTCTGGGATTACATGAAGAGACAGAAGCAGCTGAGATGCTGAAATCTACAGAAGAAGAAGGACTGTGCCAACTTCTCCAAGATGGAGGAACAACAACCGACCTGCCGAGTACCTGAAAAACTGTGTGCAGGTGTACGAGGAGAACTGCTGCTGTATTAAAGGCAAAGTTGCTCACAACATATACTGATTTCATTTAAGTTTCTGCTCTTTATTCAACTTTGTAACAAGTTAACTGATAAATAAACAACTAATGATATTATTTTTGAAGGCATCCTCACTTTACTTTTAGTGTTTAAAACACACAAACATAGGCAAACAGTATGCAGTATTTATTTATCTAGAAAACTCAGGAAGCTCAACTGCTGAAATATCTGATAAGAAGTTTGTACGTGTCAGATATTGACTTTAACATTAAACTTACAGGAAGCAGAGTCACATGTGTCACATTGCTAGGAAATTAGCAAATGTTATTATGTAACATCCTAAAATTAAGATTTAAACGGAAGATAAAGTGTTGCAAGCATGAAGCTCTGAAGACAAGACTGACCCTAACCCTAACCAGGCAGAATGGGAGCCTTGATCATTCAATGTAAGGTGTATTATATCTTATTACATCTCTAAGACCTAATGTTGGTTGTTCCTCACTCCAGACTCAAAACTAAAGGAGACTGTGCCTTTAAACTGTCTCCCACTGGATTTAGGATCTGTGGACCTCTTTGATTACCAGCCACCAACTAGCTACTTAATCGCTATTTAGTGTTTTATTCTTATCATCTTTCTATTTTTTTTATTATTATTGTGAAGCACTTTGTGATGTGTGAAATAGCTATTTAAATTAACTGTGCTTACTGAGTTACACTATATTCATGCTTGATTAGCCACATAGATAAGCTTACTAAAAAAAAAAAAAAAGAGAGAAAAAAAAAGTAGAGAGGACATTGGTTATCACGAAACCATCATGACACACAAATGCATGTCAAATACAGATGTAGATTATCTGTCCACAGACACCAAAACACACAGTGGATATATTCTGCACACTGACTGGATGCAGAGGACAGAAAACAGACATCAGCATACAGAAGTCATTCAGGTTGTGGTCCTGCAGCTTTCAAAGGTACATTTACTACATTTATAACTTTCTTATTGATTAACAGACAGTTCAGAGGTATTGGTACATGTAGAAATTTAGCACAAGAAAACTGAAACAATCATTAAGATGAATGTGCAGAAAGGTGATGTGTTCACTTACTATTGAAGTGCATTTGATCAATGATACTATCAGTTTGCTAAGAAATATATTAGAATATACTGTATCTGACATTTGACTGAATCTGAAATTAGTTAACTGCACATTTCTGTTTGAATGTTTTGTGTAATGTTTCGGGTTCACTGTATGTATATATATATATATATATTTATTTATTTTTTAATATGTCCTCCTCTTCACAACCTGATAGGACTCTGAAGAATGGAGGAACTGCACAGCAACAACACGTTACAGAACAACAGCTCTCATGATTATGATTATGATTATTATCATGATTATGATTTTCTCCCATTTGAGCTAAAGATTGTGTGTTGGATCGTCATCGTCATCTGTCTTCCTTTGATCATACTGGCCATCTACTATCTGTATTATCTGGTGCGTACATTATACCAGATATTATATAGTGAAGGATCTTAAAAGATTTTGGGGTTAAAAAGACTTTGCTGGCAATATTCTATATTTGTCTTATTTTAAGCAAATCTCATGTGCAGAGCTAAACCAGTAATTAACTGATCCCACTTACAAGTGTTGTGCGTGTTTCTAAAGCCTGATATATCTTCCTCTGTTCAGTAGACCTCTGCTGTTATCCAAAAACTATTAAGAACATGTCAATGAACAGCCGCACTGGATGACATGTTCTTTTGTTCCTGGTTACTGTAACTTATTTAAGATCAAGATAAATCAGATTGTGATACATGCACACATGCTTGGTGGTTTGGCTCTGCACATGACATTTGTTGACAAAGAAGAAATAAAAAAAATGTACAAAAATGAGTGTCCTTAAAAAAATAGTCCTTTAAAGGCAGGTGTATTTAATAATAATAATGCTAATTTAATTGTAAAGGTGCCCTTTAATAAACTCAAAGTCAAAACTCAAAGTAGATCATAGATGGGATAATTTTTAACTTTTTTTTAAAGTTTTTAATATAGGGATCAATCAGTAGTCTTTACTGATCAGGGTGTTTTCATTAGGTTTTTATAGTATTTAGTATTATTATTTAGTAGTATTGTTAGGACTTATATGGTTAGTTACCATCTGTGTTACTTTTTGACTTAAAACAACCTTTTTGTTCATTTGTAATAACTCTGTTATACAATTTAGACATTATTGTGCACAAAAAATCATTTGAATTAATCAAATAATTTCAAGATGTTGCTCAGTCCTAGTTACAGGTGTATGTTTATACATGTAACCTGGCCATGTCCTAGATTATATTCTCTTAAAATGATTGAACTTGTGGAAACACACACTGCTTTACATTTTGTTTTGTGGAGAACACAATATTCAGAGACATGACTAAGTTCAGAGCAGCATGTTTACAATTGAAGTGCTTTTTCTATTCATGTTCACCTGCAGGTACGTCATAATCACGTTGCTCCAATCTACGTCATCAACCTCCTCATCTCTGACCTTATTCAGCTCTGTTGCATGGCCACATTGTTGGGAAAACTCAAGTTTGTTTGGGTCGACATCATCTTCTCAATTCACAACATTGGTGTAATGGCCAGTGTTGGCTTCATGGTCTGTATTTCCCTGGAAAGGTAACTATCTGTTTTCTTATTATGTGTGTACTTGCTAGGGTTGTCACTTTTTCAAAAATGTTTAAACAAAATTGTGAAGACTTGCAATTAATTTATTAATATGAATGTTGCTGTCGCCAGACTGAGTGTGCTGAATAATATGCAGTCAAATGAGGTTGTTCATTTGGTGCTGCTCTGCTCTTCTGTGTTGCCTCCACCTCCACTGGCTCAGTGGATTGGTTAGCTAGCATGTTTTACAGAGTGGACTAATAGCCTTATCTTTGATCCTGACTTTGAACCCAAAATACTTCCACACACAGCTCTTCAGATAGTTTGGTGTTTGGTTACCTTTGTTTATTAGTAGGTCAACAGGGCATGCAACAGGTTGACCTGGGGAAGTTTTAGACTGCCCTCTGCTGGATCATAAAGGAAACTACTTCAAATGATCTGACACAGACTGCAGCCTACATTCCAGCAGCTCATTACAGCTTGAATATGAACTTTTCACCCCTGTGACAATAAAAAGGGGAGTCACACAGGTATTCATTACTGCAAGAGTAAATATAGTCAAACCAGAATAGTGAAAATTAACAGGAAACAACAGATAGGTAGGGTTAGTCTGTGAAACCAGTCATCTAGGAAGTAGATGTGTGTGTGTGTGTGTGTGTGTGTGTGTGTGTGTGTGTGTGTGTGTGTGTGTGTGTGTGTGTGTGTGTGTGTGTGTGTGTGTGTGTGTGTGTGTGTGTGTGTGTGTGTGTGTGTGTGTGTGTGTGTGTGTGTGAGACAAGGTAAATGAACCAAGAAAGCAATGCAGGAGTGTTGGGGAGAGGAGAGCCTGGCACACTGGGTCCAGGTGTGTCTCATCCTGCTAATCAGGAACCTCCCCTGCAGACAGAACACAGCAGTAACAAGAGCAGCAAAGCAGAGGAACCGTCACAACCCCACATTCAAACTAACATTGTTGAGGTCCCAATTATGCTGGAACTGATGATATTCAGATGATCTATGTTTCTATCTTGTATTACAGGTATTTGCTCATCGCCTTGCCTCTGTGGTACCGCTCCAGACGAACCATGAAGGTCTCAGTGGTGGTCTGTGTTGTGGTCTGGGTCTTAGCTTTGGTCGTTATCTGTTCTGACATATTAAGTCAGGGTGGACCCATGCCCATTGCAGTAATCCTTCTCCTCCCCTTCCCCGTGCTCATCTTCTCTGTGGTTGGGATCTTTAAAGGCCTGTCTGCTGCCATCTCGGTCTCCTCTGAGGAAAAACGACGAATTGTTGGAGCAACAATTCTGGTGTTGCTTAATTACACACTGCTGTTTCTGCCTTTCATAATTGGTACCATAACACACGATTATACTATGACTGACCCTTTGGCATTCATCTTCTTCAATCCTCTTGGAGACTTGGTTCTGTATGTGTTCATGAGAAAAGGGGCCATAGACAAGATTTTAGCCTCTCTGTGTTGTTGCAGGATGGAAACACAACAGCAGCAGATCATTACTGTAAATGATGACAGCATGAAGACAGTCAGCTCTGTGTAGGTAGAGGAAGCTAATATAGTAAAGAAAGGGAGAAATTAAGGAAAATACAAAAGCAAGGTGGACAAGATCGTCACTGATATACAGTAAGACACCTGACAGTCAATTAAAAACAAATGTTTCTGTAGAAGCTCTGTCTCTTTAAAATTAAGCTCACATACTGCATCAGCAATTTTTTTTTATGGATATATTTAGGCATGTTGGTTAAAGGGGCACCCTAACCCTAATTTCAACATTGTATATTTCAAATAAATGCGGCTTTATGGGTCATGCTCACGTTTTACTCCCCAGCCTTGTTATATAGATTTAGGAAAATGAGGACTGAATCAAAGTTTCACTTCAATTGTTTGTTTCAGAGTCTTAATGAACACAGAAACTAGTTGCATGTAGCAGCCATTACGGCTCATTTCTTAGGGATCTACATCCAGGACAGATTGCAGAACATTATTTTACATGTGTGAGGTTGTGGCTGCTTTTACATTTATTCAAGCTCATGGTAGAGAGGTAGACACGAGATCAGGCATGTTGTATACAGATGCTTTTTATTCTTAATTGTGATGTTTGTATTTGTTTTTATTTTGGTTTTTACTTATTCATTTACTTTATGTTTTACTCTTTTGTATTGATTTTTATATTCATATCTGTAATATGTGCTTTGTTAACTGAAACCTTTGTCTTTTCCCCCTGATTTTGTAACTCTGTTTTTGAAAATTGAGATAGAAATAAAATTGATATTGCTTTCAAGTTTCCAAATTGCAGTATTTAAATGGCAACATAATGTACCAACTGTGCAGTTTAACACAGCATGTTAGGTTTAATGTTTAGTAAAAAATAAAATAAAAAAGGTGAGCATTTAACATTTAACTTCTGACTATTTATACATCCTTGCCTGCCTAGCTTTTTTCTCTCCTCCTCAGATAAGATGTAGATAATCACAAAGCTACTGGGTGTCATCACTCAACATATATATTGTAGTCTGTTTGCATGCAGAGAACACAACATCACACTTGGCTTTCAAAGGTACATTTTATGTCACATCGCTTTTTAAAATGAACATACAAACATAAGATTCATTTATTCATTTTTAAAGATTATTGCCAAAGATCAGTGCTCATTTTATAACCCTGATAACAAAATTGGTTTTGCACTCCAGTTTCATACACCATGCTCTCACAGACTGATAAGATATTTTATGCAACAGCAACCCTCAGTCTTCCTGTTCATGAGAATGCACCAACAGTTATGGTCCTAGGTATTGAAACATCACTCTTTGCTCTGCGTGACAACCTTTATTTAGCACAACCTACAAAAAGAGCAGTTTTTGCATCTGTATTTAGTTTTTATTGTGTTATAAGATGCAACAACTAGTAGTAGAAAGGTTTGTCATTCGTGCAGAAGTCGGGCTGCAGGCTCTCAAAGGTGCAGTCGGACGTGTCCATGGCACAGCGGCTGCAGTGACAGCTCAAAGCCACGGGGTAGGTGACCATGGGATCCACACCGCTAGGACAGTCGGGAAGCTCAAAGGTCTTGTAGTAAAAGTCCCGATACGTGCACACATGGTGGTACACTTTGCTGTACGGTATCTTGATGACAGGGTCCTGGAGGGAAGCACAAGTAAAGAGTAAAGACTAATGCCACACACTGCAAAAACTACATGTTAGGGCTTTTAAGTGTAGCTGTACTGTTTTTAAGATATGTTGCCTAACATAAAACGTTATTGGAAGATGATGGCACTAGCATATGCTGAATTTAAGCACATTTTCCTACATATTGAGAAAATACATCTTAAATATTTTCCTTATATCAGTACAGATCTACTAGTTTTTAGTATAAATACACCAGTTTTAAAACATCTGCAGGGTTTTTGAGGCTAGATATATTTACTTGTTTTAAAAAATCTTGCCAAGTCAAACTTTCCTGTTCTGTTGGCAGATCATTTTGCTTATTTTAAGTAATATATTCATTATTTCATTACTTTTTTGCAGTGCAATACTCTCAGCCTACATAGCATCTCAGACTGATTGTCTCATGCATTGCAGACAGTGTACCTTGGTGATGCAGTGGCCGCTGCAGATGGTTGTTTCCACCGGGTGACACGTGGCACAGCCCTCTTTCTCCACAGACACCGTCTGGTTGACGAGCTGGCAGGGTGGCAGCTGGAAGGCCACTAGTGATGGAAGATACTGCAGGTTGATTTAAACATGTCACATACTATAACTCTATGTCTGAAGAACTGTTCATTCTGCAGTATTGACATTTGAGTGTTTTCTAATGTCTGCTTGCAGCTTTTTTTTTAAAGCACTAATTAAAACGACACAGAAAACAATGATATGCAGTCATTAGGAACAAATTGATTGACAAAGACTTATAGGATAGATAGATAGATAGATAGATAGATAGATAGATAGATAGATAGATAGATAGATAGATAGATAGATAGATAGATAGATAGATAGATAGATAGATAGATGGATAGATAGATGGATAGATAGATGGATAGATAAAGATAGATACATAGATAGATAGATAGATAGATAGATAGATAGATAGATAGATAGATAGATAGATAGATAGATAGATAGATAGATAGATAGATAGATGGATAGATAAAGATAGATGGACGGATAGATAGATAGATAGATAGATAGATAGATAGATAGATAGATAGATAGATAGATAGATAGATAGATAGATAGATAGATAGATAGATAGATAGATAGATAGATACTTGATTTACAGCACCTACATCCATACTTAGGACAGCCACATGTAACATCACATAGAAACACATCTTTAACTATCCAATGGTAAAAAATAAATAATAAAAAAACCAACAACGTATTACATGCCAGTAAAAGTGCACTGAAGTATAAAAAAAAACCCCAAAAAATGTTAAAATATGAATAAAGACATTGCTGTAAAAAAAAGAAAAAAAAAGAAAAAAGATTTGATGTCAGGTCTTTTCCAACTTTCTAATAATAACATGCAGATTTTTATCATATTTGATTAAATAAGTTTGAGATTAACATGCTCTCTAAAGATTACACGGATTACTGATTGTCTTACCTGCAGGAGTCAGGGGCCAAATGGGAGATGAGAACGCTAGAAACAAACTGAGCATGAGGGGAAACATCACTCTGGTAACCTGGACAACCATCGTCCTGGAAGAGATGAAGCTGGTTCGCTAAACAGTTAATTAGCAGGATCACTTGCTCGTTAACATGGTTGGTCTCAGAGGAGAGAAGCATGAGGCGCCCTCCTGAACCTGTGAACCAATCAACCTGTCAATCACGACGTAGCCACGCCCTAATGCATACCCTGCTTTATCGTCAAATATAAAATCAGGGAGGCCAAAATGTCCCAAATGAACATCATACTGCATTGAAGAAGGCTTTAAACTAGCGATTGAGACCATAAACACATTTTGAAAATGTTTACTGAGGTTAGAAATCAAGTGAGAAGTTGGTGAATTCTCCATTGACTTGTATAGAGACGGAAGTCCTTTTGAACACAAAACGGTCGCCCCCTGGTGGCCTTTTGATAGAATGCAGTTTTAACTTACTTCAGCGTTGGCCTCATTTCAGAGGACCGGGACTCCCCGCCTGAGTATAACATAATTACTAAGGGTTTAAACAACTTTATATAAATGTTAAACGTTATATAAACTTTTTTTTATTAATTTACTTGGAACTGTGACACATTTTATTGTACATCAGACATATTAAAAAAAAGCAAAGCAAAGATTAACTAAAAATCATCACTGGATTGTTACTTTTTTTTGTTTTGTATTGTTGTTTGTTTTTTTACTGACTGAGTATCTCTCCTTTAGCTTGAGGTGTGTGTGTAATGTAATATATACCATATGTTAATAATTATAATAGTAACAACCACGAGTAAACATAACAGTGTTATCATTTTAAATTTTAATCCTTTATTTTTTTTGGTCTATATTCTCTACTTGTGTTGACTTTTCAATTTTAATTAATCAAATATCCTTTTTTTATTGCTCATTTGGGAGTTTAAAGGCCCTAAAACACATTTTCTGTGTTTTTTCCCCAAATTAGAAATATTTTACATATTTTATATCAAAGATTTATGTGTTTTATTTCTTTCTTTCTTCTTTTTTTTTTTTTTTATCATTTTACTCGTTTGTAGTGGGCTGAGATCAGCTGGACAAATGGTTCTTGAGTGTGAAACTCTTAATAAAAATTGCCTTTATTGCTATCCACAAAACTGAGTTTGAGGTGTCTTAAAAACTAATAATAATAATATATATTGTAATTATAAAAGTAACAACCAGGAGTAAAAATAACATAATTATTGTTTATTTTAGTTTTTCGGTCTATATCCTGTACTTGTGTTGACTTTTCAGTTTTAATTAATTAGGGAAGATACTCTAATGGTGAGTTATGAAAGAATTTGAGCCAATAATTAAGTATATAACTGTAGTAACATTTTGTAAAGAGGAAAAACACACATGCTGTTCTACCATTTATATTCATTGACGTCTATTTATGATATTGGAGTTGCTATTATTCACTACATTAAGTTTTTTTAAATGAAATCAATCAATAAATCTCCTTTTTTATGACCGACTTACCTTATAGTGAAGTCTCAGCCGGTGTGCTGAGGCCGACTGTCCTGCTCAGTATTTATGCAGCACAGAGGAGTCTGGTATCCAGGATGAAACTCGCTCGATGTCACGCTGCTTCGACCCTGGTCACCTGTTTCCATGACGCTTTTACATCCAAACACACACAAGTTTCCGGTATGCAACCCAAAATAATATAATGTTAAAAAGGAGCAGTTGGAAGTTCAGCATATAGCTTGAGAAGATTAATGAGTGAATCACAGTGTAGAGTAGTAAAGAGACATAAATGAAATATATTGATTTATTAGCATGTAGTTCTTTGTCTATTTCACTCTCTTTGTATTAAATGTTCAATATTGGTTTTTAGTATTAGTGATATTCAATGGCACAATGTAACTAAGTACTGCAGCCTACTGAAGTACAATTTTAAGGTACTTGTACTTTACTTTAGTATTTCCTTTTTATGCGACTTTGCACTTATTCTTCTACATTTTAGAGGGAAGTATTATTAAATATATTATATTATTATTTTTTATAATATTAGTATTATATAATCTTTACTGCATTGAATTTATTTTTTCTCAGATGAGTATTTTATACATAAAACATGTTATAGATTAGACTATACAGTAGAAATTAAAATTAGCTTCACAGTGACAGCTTTAAAATATCACTTATTAATTATATATTTATAATAAATACTCACTTAGCATTTTTTATTGTTATCCTCTACTGTTCATATTACTTGTTTTACTTACTTATTATTTATTGTTCTTTACTTTTATTATTGATGCTCTCTCTGTTTTTAATATCCACTTTACTGATGTGACTTGTACTCTTTGGACTAATGAAGGATTATATTATTTTATCTTATCTTAAATGGGGACAATTTGCAGAATTAGCACCTTTCCTTTTAAGATTTGTATGTTAATGTGATGAAGTTTTGTTTTTTTCATTGTGTTGCTGCAACTTTAACTAAAAGATCTCAGTACTTCTGTGTATTTTAAGCAGTAGTTTACATTATGTGCAACCTACAGTACACTGTTTCATTTGCCTTTGTTTATTTATATGTGTATATAGTAAGATTTTTATATAGATTTTTTTAATGAGTCTATTTATCTGTAGATGTGTAGAGGGGGAAACCACTGAGAATTGCTGATTCACTGCAGAATGGAGGATAGATTATATTTATTGAGTAATACAGTTGATGAAAATATATTGTCTCAAGTATAACTGGTTTCAATATTAGCAACTAAACTGACGCCGTAGCGGTTGTCATGGCAACTAACATAGCGACGTAGCGATCATCATAGCAACTAAGCTAGCACCGTAGCGATCGTCATTTAGTGCACTTTACATACAATAATCACATACAACGCCAACCACACACAAATAGTAAACTCACCCTCCTCAAGGACGCACATGAGCACACAATGACACATCTTATTACACTTAGTAAACTTATATGATTCTAACTTTGTCCACTTATAACAACCAGAGAAGAAGAAACGGCTCAGTGGTAGTAGAATTCCACAGCATAACGGACGCGCCATCTGGTGGTCGCATATCAACTTAACATAAACACAGTGAACATGTATTATAATTGGAGCCTTTCTAACAGGGCCCCATGAAAAAAGATATCACTCTGGGTCCCACCATCACACACAGGCAACGCCAACCATGTGCAGTTTCTGTAACTACACCTCCAATACAGATAAAGTGTTGGTTTAATTCTAAATTAAATATTCTATTAAAAACCATAAATTATGTTTGTAAAAAAATAACTAATGTTCTAATATGTTTTCAGGGCCCCTGTCAGTCACGGGCCCTCACAACTTTTCACCCCCTAATGGTTCCTCTTATCTTTTGTGTAATAAAAGCTGGTTGAAATACATGAAAAAGTACTTGTCCCCATTTTTTATTTCATAATGATAATATTCAATGATTTTTCACCGTATTGAAAATGTCCCCGATGTTCATTTCAGAAATCTGGTCACCTTTATATCTTTGGTCCTGACTTTGAACCCAAAATACTTCCACACACAGCTCTTCAGATGGGTTGGTGTTATAGTTGTTCGTTAAGGAGAGCTCTGCTCACTATTCTCCTACATTTTAACAAAACAACCGCATATTAACATACATTAGTTCATTGATAGATCAACAGGGCATGCAGCAGGTTGCAGCTGTCAACAGTTTTAGAGCGCCCTCTGCTGGATCATAAAGAAAACTACTTCAAATGGTCTGACACAGACTGCAGCCTACATTCCAGCAGCTCATTACAGCTTGAATATGAACTTTTCACGCCTGTGGCAATAAAAAGGGGAATCACACAGATATTCATTACTGCAAGAGTAAATATAATCAGAAAACAACAGATAGGTAGGGTAAGCTGTAAAACCAGTCATCTAGGAAGTAGATGAGTGTATATGTGTGTGTGTGTGTGTGTGTGTGTGTGTGTGTGTGTGTGTGTGTGTGTGTGTGTGTGTGTGTGTGTGTGTGTGTGTGTGTGTGTGTGTGTGTGTGTGTGTGTGTGTGTGTGTGTGTGTGTGTGTGTGTGTGAGACAAGGTAAATGAACCAAGAAAGCAATGCAGGAGTGTGTTGGGGAGAGGAGAGCCTGGCACACTGGGTCCAGGTGTGTCTCATCCTGCTAATCAGGAACCTCCCCTGCAGACAGAACACAGCAGTAACAAGAGCAGCAAAGCAGAGGAACCGTCACAACCCCACATTCAAACCAATGTTTACATTTAAAATAAGCAGTGAAAGCCCTAGTATTAGCATGTGTTTGATCATTAATTCTCAATGTATTTCTGAATCATCCTTGAGTTCCTGATTATACTGGAACTGATGATATTAAGATGATCTGTGTTTCTATCTTGTATCACAGGTATTTGCTCATCGCCTGGCCTCTGTGGTACCGCTCCAGACGGACCATCAAGGTCTCAGTGGTGGTCTGTGTTGTGGTCTGGGTCTCAGCTTTGGTCATTACCTGTTCTGCCGGACTCAGTGATGATGAATTTAAGCCCCTTGGAGTAATCCTTTTCCTCCCCTTCCCCGTGCTCATCTTCTCTGTGGTTGGGATCTTTAAAGGCCTGTCTGCTGCCATCTCGGTCTCCTCTGAGGAAAAACGACGAATTGTTGGAGTAACAATTCTGGTGTTGCTTAATTACACACTGCTGTTCCTGCCTTACATCATTTTTTACTTAATACCAACTCATACTACGACTAACCCTTTGGCATTCATCTTCTTAAATCCTCTTGGAGACTTGGTTCTGTATGTTTTCATGAGAAAAGGGGCCACAGACAAGATTTTAGCCTCTGTGTGTTGTTGCAGGATGGAAACACAACAGCAGCAGATCTTTATGTAAATGATGATAGCACGAAGACAGTCAGCTCTGTGTAGGGAGAGGAAGTTATCAGAGTAAAGGAAGGGAGAAATTCAGGGAAATAGAAAGGAAGGGGGACAAGAGAGTCACTGATATACAATAACACATCAGACAGTCAGTTAAAAAACAAGTTTTTGTAGCAGCTTTGTCTCTTAAAAATGAAGCTCATATCCTCCTTACTTGCAACAGCAAATTAGTAATTACTGTAAAATTTAGGCGTGTTGGATAAAGGATAATTTCAGTTTATTTCAACCTGGAATATTTTCCATAAATGTGGCTTTATAGGTCATGCTGGCAATGCAGCCTTATTATCCTATAGAGATTCAGGGAAACAAGGACTCACTCAAAGCTTTCTGATTAAACATGATTTTTACACATTGTAATTCAGTTTGTTTCAGAGTCTTAATGAAAGGCTCCTCCAGACAGACTGCAGATCAATTTCTTTACATTTATTAAAGGCATGTTCTATAAAGTTGCTTTTTATTCCTAATTGTGATGCTTTCATTTTTGTTTTTATGTATGTTTAGGTTATTTAGGTGACTTATTTATTTGTGTCTGTTTATTTTATTAATCTGTTATGTGTGTACAGCAGAGAAAAGTGTCATATAAATAAAGTTATTATTGCTTTCCAGTTTGCAAATTGCAATATTAAATGGTAAGAAGAACTGTGTAGTTTTAATAGATTACTGCTGGACTTACAGACTGTCATCCCTCACACAGCATGTTAGGTCTAATGTGCTCATACATGGAAAAAAGCCGGCAGGTATTAAACATTTAACTTGTTCTGAGGTACTATTACATCCATGCCTGCTTGGCTTTTTTCTCTCCTCCTCAGATAAGATGTAGATAATCACAAAGCTACTGGGTGTCATCACTCAACATATATATTGTAGTCTGTTTGCATGCAGAGAACACAACATCACACTTGGTGCTGCAGCTTTCAAAGGTAAAGACATTTTGAAAATACTAAAGGTAAAATGTGTGCTCCTGCTGACAAGTGTATAAAAATAGAAATGCAAACAATCATAAAAATCATGCAAAACAAAAACAAACAAATTGAATAAAGCCAGCTTTGAACCAAAGTTCAGACTAACTATCTAGGCATCTATCTATTTGCATTTTATTAGTTTTTTTCCCTTTTGGTGTGAGAAGGTACGTGAAAACTAGAGAGGTGACACAGAGACAGAGACGACAGCAGGACCTCACCTTCCCCAGACCACGGCGAAGTCTAATGCACTTTTATATTTAAATCCAAAAAATGTGAGTTACAGATTCCTTATGTTTGTTATGCTCTGCTAGATCTCTAATAGTTTATGAATGTTATGCTATTGCATCATGCTAGATAATTTTTCTGCACATTTTATTTGCTATTTTCTGTTGCTTATACAGGAATAGACTATTGTCTAGTCTATGTTTGTATGTTGAATCAATGTCTGTTTATATGTCTGGACCCCCTCGAAAATGAGATGATGCATCTCAAGGGGTTTATCCAAATAAATACATTTCAAATAAATACAAATGTACAGTGCAACATTGTTAATTAATGACTGTTCTAGTGACAGAAATTCATATGTTGTGCTGTTTGAGAATTTATTCAGTGTTCACTCATTTTCCACCATTCTCACTAGCTTTCAGCTCTGTATGTTAGCTGTTATGTGTGTAAATTATGGCTTAGGTTTGCTTTGATATCCATGCTAGATTCTTAATTACTAATCAGTCTGTATTGTTGTGCTTTATTGTTACAGAAACACACACAATTCTTTACACTGGCTGGATGCAGAGGACAGAAAACAGACATCAGCATACAGAAGTCATTCAGGTTGTGGTCCTGCAGCTTTCAAAGGTACATTTACTACATTTATCACTTTCTCATTGATTAACAGACAGTTGAGAGGTATTGGTACATGTAGAAATTTAGCAAAAGAAAACTGAAACAATCATTAAGATGAATATGCAGAAAGGTGATGTGTTCACTTACTACTGAAGTGCATTTGATCAATGATGCTATCAGTTTGCTAAGAAATATATTAGAATATACTGTATCTGCGTTTGACTGAATCTGAAATTAGTTAACTGCACATTTCTGTTTGAATGTTTTGTGTAATGTTTCGGGTTCACTGTATGTATATATATATATATTTATTTATTTTTTAATATTTCCTCCTCTTCACAACCTGATAGGACTCTGAAGAATGGAGGAACTGCACAGCAACAACACGTTACAGAACAACAGCTCTTATTATGATTTTGAGTATGATTTTCTCCCATTTAAGCTAAAGATTGTGTATTGGATCATCATCGTCATCTGTATTCCTTTGATCATACTGGCCATCTACTATCTATATTCTCTGGTGCGTACATTATACCAGATATTATATAGTGAAGGATCTTAAAATATTTTGGGGTTAAAAAGACTTTACTGGCAATATTCTATATTTTTCTTATTTTAAGCAAATCTCATGTGCAGAGCTAAACCAGTAATTAACTGATCCCACTTATCAGTGTTGTGCGTGTTTCTAAAGACTGATATATCTTCCTCTGTGCAGTAGACCTCTGCTGTTATCCAAAAACTATTAAGAACATGTCAATGAACAGCCGCACTGGATGACATGTTCTTTTGTTCCTGGTTACTGTAACTTATTTAAGATCAAGATAAATCAGATGTGGATACATGCACACATGCTTGGTGGTTTGGCTCTGCACATGATATTTGTTGACAAAGAAGAAATAAGAAAAATGTACAAAAAATACTGGTCAAGTCCATTAAAGGCAGGTGTTAAAGGTAGGTGTATTTAATAAGTAATGAAAATAACTGTTATTTGCAAATTTAATTGTAAAGGTTCCCTTTAAGAAACTCAAACTCAAAACTCAAAACAGATCATAGATGGGACAATTTTTAACTTTTTTGAAGTTTTTTATATAGGGATCAATCAGTAGTCTTTACTGATCAGGGGTGTTTCATTAGGTTTTTATAGTATGTAGTATTATTATTTAGTAGTATCGTTAGGACTGATATGGTTAGTTACCATCTGTGTTACTTTTTGACTTAAAACAACCTTTTTGTTCATTTGTAATAACTCTGTTATACAATTTAGACATTATTGTGCACAAACAGTCATTTGAATTCATCAAATAATTTCAAGATGTTGCCCAATCCTAGTTACAGGTGTATGTTTATACATGTAACCTGGCCATGTCCTAGATTATATTCTCTTAAAATGATTGAACTTGTGGAAACACACTGCTTTACATTTTGTTTTGTGGAGAACACAATATTCAGAGACATGACTAAGTTCAGAGCAGCATGTTTACGATTGAAGTGCTTTTTCTATTCATGTTCACCTGCAGGTACGTGATAATCACGTTGCTCCAATCTACGTCATCAACCTCCTCATCTCTGACCTCATTCAGCTCTGTTGCATGGCCACATTGTTGGGAAAACCCAAGGGTCCTCTGTTCCACGCCATCACCTTGTTAATTCACCTCATTGGTGTAATGGTCAGTGTCGGCTTCATGGTCTGTATTTCCCTGGAAAGGTAACTATCTGTTTTCTTATTATGTGTGTACTTGCTAGGGTTGTCACTTTTTCAAAAATGTTTGAACAAAATTGTGAAGACCTGCAATTAATGTATTAATATGAATGTTGCTGACACCAGACTGAGTGTGCTGAATAATATGCAGTCAAATGAGGTTGTACATTTGGTGCTGCTCTGCTCTTCTGTGTTGCCTCCACCTCCACTGGCTCAGTGGGTTGGTTTGCTAGCATGTTTTACAGAGTGGACTAATAGCCTTATCTTTGATCCTGACTTTGAACCCAAAATACTTCCACACACAGCTCTTCAGATGGTTTGGTGTTTGGTTACCTTTGTTTATTAGTAGGTCAATAGGGCATGCAACAGGTTGACCTGGGGAAGTCTTAGAGCGCCCTCTGCTGGATCATAAAGAAAACTACTTCAAATGGTCTGACACAGACTGCAGCCTACATTCCAGCAGCTCATTACAGCTTGAATATGAACTTTTCACCCCTGTGGCAATAAAAAGGGGAGTCACACAGGTATTCATTACTGCAAGAGTAAATATAATCAGAAAACAATAGATAGGTAGGGTAAGCTGTAAAACCAGTCATCTAGGAAGTAGATGAGTGTGTGTGTGTGTGTGTGTGTGTGTGTGTGTGTGTGTGTGTGTGTGTGTGTGTGTGTGTGTGTGTGTGTGTGTGTGTGTGTGTGTGTGTGTGTGTGTGTGTGTGTGTGTGTGTGTGTGTGTGTGTGTTGGGGAGAGGAGAGCCTGGCACACTGGGTCCAGGTGTGTCTCATCCTGCTAATCAGGAACCTCCCCTGCAGACAGAACACAGCAGTAACAAGAGCAGCAAAGCAGAGGAACCGTCACAACCCCACATTCAAACTAATGTGTCTCATCATATTTCTGAATCATCCTGATTATACTGGAACTGATATTAAGATGAGCTATGTTTCTATCTTGTATTACAGATATTTGCTCATCGCCTGGCCTCTGTGGTACCGCTCCAGACGAACCATGAAGGTCTCATTGGTGATCTGTGTTGTGGTCTGGGTCTTAGCTTTGGTCGTTACTTGTTCTGTCCGATTAATTGTCTTTGGAAAGAAGCCCATTGCAGTAATCCTTCTCCTCCCCTTCCCCATGCTCATCTTCTCTGTGGTTGGGATCTTTAAAGGCCTGTCTGCTGCCATCTCGGTCTCCTCTGAGGAAAAACGACGAATTGTTGGAGCAACAATTTTGGTGTTGCTTAATTACACACTGATGTTCCTGCCTTTCATAATTGGTACCATGACACAAAATTATCCTACGATTATCCCTTATGTATTAATCTTCTTCAATCCTCTTGGAGACTTGGTTCTGTATGTTTTCATGAGAAAAGGGGCCATAGACAAGATTTTAGCCTCTCTATGTTGTTGCAGGATGGAAACACAGCAGCAGCAGATCATTGCTGTAAATGATGATAGCACGAAGACAGTCAGCTCTGTGTATGGAGAGAAAGTTAGAGGAGTAAAGGAAGAAATTCAGACAGTCAATTAAAAAAAAGTTTCTGTAGAAGCTCTGCCTCTTAGAATTTAAGCTCATATACTCAACTGCAACAGCAAATGTTGTGTTTTATGGTTATATGTAGGCATGTTGTTAACATGATGATTCCAGTTTATTTCATCATTGCATTTTTCCCATAAATGTAGTTTTATGAGTCACGCTCGCTTTGCAGCCTTATTATAGAGATTCAGGGAAACAAGAACTCAATCAAAGCTTTCCAAATAGACAAGATTTTTAACATTGTTCATTTCAATTGCTTGTGTTGAAGTCTTAATGAAAGAAAACACAGAAACTTGCCTGTAGCAGCCATTACGGCTCATTTCTTAGGGATCTACATCCAGGACAGATTGCAGTTTCTTTACATGTGTGAGGCTGTGGCTGCCTTTACATTTATTCAGGCTCATGCTACAAAGGTAGACAAGGGATGTTGTATAAAGATGCTTTTTATTCTTAAATGTGACATTTCTATTGATGTTTTCATTTATGTTTTTACTTAGTCATTTACTTTTTATGTGTTTAATTCATGTATATTGACTTTATATTCATATCGGTAATAGTTGCTTTAATTGACACCTTGTCTTTTTTCCCCATGACTTTCATTACTTTATTGTATGTTACGTGTGTACAGCACTTTGTAACTCTGTTTTTGAAAAGCACCATATAAATAGTTAAAATGATGATCACAAAGCTACTGGGTGTCATCACTCAACATATATATTGTAGCTTGTTTGCATGCAGACAACACAACATCACACTTCTGCAGCTTTCAAAGGTAAAATTTATGTCACAGTGCTTTTTTAAAAATGAACATACGTGCGTACAGTTATTGTTAACATTGCTCTGTGGATAGATATAAGTACATAATGTTTTATGACATTTATAACATATGATTTATAAGAAAGGTAACAGAAATAAATGAATATGCACACTTGATGTATATTTATTCATTTCTCCACAGGGACAATGTACATCATTCTACATTTTTCAAAGAACTAAAAACGTAAATGTACCCAATTGCAGCCAAGAATCCGGTACATAGGTGTTATTGTGGTTTTGATTGATCATAATGAATGACAGTGGTAGATATATGGACATTTAAGGGGTTAAAGTGCTGTAGTGCTGATTTCCAAGTGCTGTCAGCTACATAGTAAAGTACACGATGAAAAAAAAAAAAAAAAAAAAAAAAGGTATAGCGACACTGATATACAGATGAATATTTGACGCAATGGATAATATCACAAACTTTTAACATACAACACATTATTAAAGATGTACTATGCAGGACTTTAATTTGAATTTAAAGAGCACGGTCTATACCTGCTCTATATGAAAAATACCTTGGGATGACTTTGGCACTATATAAATAAAGATTTCGTTGATTTTCTGATTGATTGATTGATTGATTGATTGATTGATTGATTGATTGATTGATTTGTTGGTTGGTGTATTGGAGTATTTGCAGTATTCAAAGCCTCCTCCTCAACTCTGTGAGAAAGAGAAACAGAGACAGAGAAAGAGAGAGAGAGAACAGTTGTGGTTGAGTGAGCTATAGTATGAATAAAGACAGTGAGCAATATGGAGTTAGATTTGTAAATACCAATTCTGTTTAAATACCAATTCTAATTGAATCAGGAAATGTATTGGTTGATTCATGGATCAAACACCTGTTGTGAATTTTGCCGGTAAGCTCCTTGTTAGAGAACAGCAAGTTGTGCAGAAAGTACTGAAACATTGAACTGTTGGACATGTGCATTCAAAATTTTAGAGAAGGTCACATTAAGTTCACCTGTAAAGGTTATAGTGGATTTTAGGCCGAATATCCCTGACTTTTTGTGAGTAGTGAGTTATATATATATAAATATATATATATATATATATATATATATATATATATATATATATATATATATATATATATGTATATATATATATACACTACTGGTCAAAAGTTTTAGAACACCCCAATTGTGCCAGTTTTTTATTGAAATTCAAGCCGTTCAAGTCAAATGAATAGCTTGAAATGGTATAAAGGTAAGTGGTGAACTGCCAGAGGTAAAAAAAAAAAAAAGGTGAGGTTAAAACTGAAAATTATACAAAAAGACTTAAAAGTGTAGGTCTTTCCTACAGAGAAATTGCAAAGAAAGTCAAGGTGTCAAATTCTGGCAGACCCAAAGCCACAACAGAGTCAGAAGACAAGTTTCTGAGAGTCAACAGCTTGCGTGATAGGCGGCTCACAGGACAACAGCTTCAAGCACAGCTTCATAGTGGTCGTAGTAAGCAAGTCTCAGTTTCAACTGTGAAGAGAAAACTTCGAGTTGCAGGTCTGACAGGTCGAGTTGCAGCAAGAAAGCCATCAGAATAAGAAGAAGAGGCTTGCCTCGGCCATGAAACACCACCAATGGACTACTGAAGACTGGAAGAAGGTGTTATGGACTGATGAATCAAAATTTTAAATATTCTGTTCATCACGCAGGAGTTTTGTACGCCGTCGAGTAGAAAGGATGGTTCCTCAGTGTGTGATATTAACTGTCCAACATGGAGTAGAAAGGATGGTTCCTCAGTGTGTGATATTAACTGTTAAACATGGAGGAGGAAGCATGATGGTCTGGGGCTGTTTTTCTGGATCCAGGGTCGGCTACCAAAGCATTCTGCAGCGATGCCATGCAGAACCCTCTGATATGCACGTAGTTGGTCAGGGGTTCATCCAACAGCAAGATAATGACCCAAAACATAAGTCCAAGCACACAACTACCTTAGGGAAAAAGACCAAGATGGTAAGCTTGAAAACCTTTTTTCAATAAAAAACTGGAAAAATTGGGCTGTTCTAAAACTTTTGACCGGTAGTGTACATATCTGTGTGTGTGTAGCAGAACCTCCAGCCTATTGATGTCTCAGATTTCTCAGATATCTGTGTATTCCCACAGTTGACCAGCCACACCCAGAGGAGGAGGAGATAGTGAGAGACGAGTGTGATCCAGCAGAAGGTTTACATAACATTACTTTATAGTATATACTTTGTTTGGAGTTAAGATTTGTTTGGTTTATGTTACAATTGTTTATGTACATTTCTAATCAGTTAATTTATGAAGAAGCATCTTAACTAGGGATGCTCGATATTGACTTTTCTGCCGATATTCCGATATTGTCCATATCTTAATTTCCGATACCGATACCTTTACAGGAACGTCCTCTCAGCTGTTGTGTCTCCAGCAGAGTAGGACCCAATACACCAACCAACAAATCAATCAATCAATCAATCAACAAATCAATCAATCAATGTTTATTTATATAGTGCCAAATCACAAAAAAGGTCATCTCAAGGTATTTTACATATAGAGGAGGTATAGACCGTGCTCTTTAAATTCAAATTAAAGTCCTGCATAGTACATGTTTAATAATGTGTTGTATTTTAAAAGCTTGTGATATTATCCATTGTGTCAAATATTCATCTGTATATCAGTGTGCATATTCATTTATTTCTGTTACCTTTCTTATAAATCGTATGTTATAAATGTCATAAACATTATGTACTTATATCTATCCACAGAGCAATGTTAACAATAACTGTATGCACATTGTTGTTCTTCATTTATGTAATTGCTACTTTATACCACAAGGCGGCACTGTAGTGATGTAAAGACGGTGATACGCAGTAGAGTTAGAGTGAGATACAATTTCCAAGATGGCTACTACCCTGTACATGTGCTAAGTTGTTACTGAATTATGTTTTGTTATTTTCTGTTGCATCCTAAGTAAACAGCAATTGTTGAGACTTTGGTGTACTTTTCATTTATGAGTCAACACTACACACATTTTTTTAAAAGCAATGTGACATGAATTTTACCTTTGAAAGCTGCAGAAGTGTGATGTTGTTTTCTCTTCATGCAAACAGGCTACAATATATATGTTGAGTGATGACACCCAGTAGCTTTGTGATTATCTACATCTTATCTGAGGAGGGGAAAAAAGATAGGCAGGAATGCATTTGAATAGTATATCATCATTTTAACTATTTATATGGTGCTTTTCAAAAACAGAGTTACAAAGTGCTGTACACACATAACATACAATAAAGTAATGAAAGTCATGGGAAAAAAAGACAAGGTGTCAATTAAAGCAACTATTACCGATATGAATATAAAATCAATATACATGAATAAAACACACAAAAAGTAAATGACTAAGTAAAAACCAAAATGAAAACATCAATAGAAATATCACATTTAAGAATAAAAAACATCTTTATACAACATCTCTTGTCTACCTTTCTAGCATGAGCTTGAATAAATGTAAAGGCAGCCACAGCCTCACACATGTAAAGAAACTGCAATCTGTCCTGGATGTAGATCCCTAAGAAATGAACCGTAATGGCTGCTACAGGCAACTAGTTTCTGTGTTTACTTTCATTAAGACTTCAAAACAAGCAATTGAAATTAACAATGTTAAAATCTTGTCTTGTCTTGTCTTGGGAAAGTTTTGATTGAGTTCTTGTTTCCCTGAATCTCTATAATAAGGCTGCAAAGCGAGCGTGACTCATAAAACCACATTTATGGGAAATATGCAATAATGAAATAAACTGGAATTATCATATAAACAACATGCCTACATATAACCATAAAACACAACATTTGCTGTTGCAAATGAGTATATGAGCTTAAATTCTAAGAGGCAGAGCTTCTACAGAAACTTTTTCTTTTAAATTGACTGTCTGAATTTCTTCCTTCCTTTACTCTGATAACTTTCTCTCCCTACACAGAGCTGACTGTCCTCATGCTATCATCATTTACAGCAATGATCTGCTGCTGTGTTTCCATCCTGCAACAACACACAGAGGCTAAAATCTTGTCTACAGCCCCTTTTCTCATGAAAACATACAGAACCAAGTCTCCAAGAGGATTTAAGAAGATGAATGCCAAAGGGTTAGTCGTAATAAAATTTGGTGTTATGGTACCAATTATGAAAGGCAGAAACAGCAGTGTGTAATTAAGCAACACCAGAATTGTTGCTCCAACAATTCGTTGTTTTTCCTCGGAGGAGACCGAGATGGCAGCAGACAGGCCTTTAAAGATCCCAACCACAGAGAAGATGAGCACGGGGAAGGGGAGGAGAAGGATTATTCCAATGAGAAGGAGTTTATTGTCAATGAATAGGACAAAACAGTTGACGACCAAAGTTAAGACCCAGACCACAACACAGACCACCAATGAACTCTTTATGGTCTGTCTGAAGCGGTACCACAGAGGCCAGGCGATGAGCAAATACCTGTAATACAAGATAGAAACATAGATCATCTGAATACCATCAGTTCCAGTATAATCAGGACCTCAAGGATGATTCAGAAATACATTGATAATTAATGATCAAACACATGCAAGTACTAGGGCTGTCACTGCTTATTTTAAATTTAAACATTAGTTTGAATGTGGGGTTGTGACGGTTCCTCTGCTTTGCTGCTCTTGTTACTGCTGTGTTCTGTCTGCAGGGGAGGTTCCTGTTTAGCAGGATGAGACACACATGGACCCAGTGTGCCAGGCTCTCCTCTCCCCAAAACACTCCTGCATTGCTTTCTTGGTTCATTTACCTTGTCTCACACACACACACACACACACACACACACACACACACACACACACACACACACACACACACACACACACACACACACTCACACACACACACACACACACACACACACACATACACACACACACACAGTCACTCGTCTACTTCCTAGATGACTGGTTTTACAGACTAATCCTACCTATCTGTTGTTGCCTGTTAATTTTCACTATAATGTTTTGATTATATTTACTCTTGCAGTAATGAATACCTGTGTGATTCCCCTTTTTATTGTCACAGGGGTGAAAAGTTCATATTCAAGCTGTAATGAGCTGCTGGAATGTAGGCTGCAGTCTGTGTCAGACCATTTGAAGTAGTTTTCTTTATGATCCAGCAGAGGGCGCTCTTAAACTTTACCAGCTCGACCTGTTGCATGCCCTGTTGATCTATCAATGAACTGAGGTAATGTTAGTGTGAAATTGTATTGTTAAAATGGAGGATTATAGTGAGCAGAGCTGTCCTAAATGGACAACTACAACACCAAACCATCTGAAGAGCTGCACGTGGAAGTTCGTCAACACAAGAAACAAGAGAAATGCTGTCAATAAAAGATGACAGCTGATCAGCTGATTTAGGGCCAGTTTTACATTTTTAACTAACACAGTAATGGTCGTACTGAGCTGATTTCTGCTCAGCGGACGTTTGGCCATGCAGGTCTGATAGGTGAGCCATGAGATAAACACGCTGCACCTGCTGCTGCTGCTGGTCTGGCCGTTAATGAAGCAGGATGACGGTCACAGTGACAACGTCAACTGCTGGATGAAAACGCTGAAATCTGTCGATTGAGAGGTATGGACGGTAATTTAATGTTTAGTTATGTCGTAGTTCCCTCTGTATGTGTAGGAAAAACTTTATCTAGCACTAAGTAGCAGCTAAAAGACGAACTACACTGCACTAGCTAGCTTAGCAGCCTGCAAACCAAGTTAAGCATTTAACGTCAGCGTTTATTTAAGCATTTATTGTTTTTTTTTATTGTTATTTGGATACCGCCATGAAATATGAAACACTGTTTTCTGGACGGAAGACTGAGGGGTTTTTTTTGCAGATGTGTGTGTTCAATAGAGCTAATGTTATATTTCTGACCAACCAGTGTGTGAAATATAGTGTGACAGTCTAGATTTAAGTAGCTATAACACAAGAACATACTGTGATTTATTTATTTGCTCTGTGATTTAAAGACTTTTTTCTTTCGGAGATAAAGGACTATTTGTTTGTATCAGTTAGCAATTATCAGTTTACATATTTTTAGACATTTAAATAGTCAGAGGCAGAGCAAATTGCATTCAAATACCACAAATGCTTGAGATGCAATATGTGTTAATTGTGTTATTAAAAGTGATCGAAGATGTCGGTAGTTATGTAAAAATAAACTTTGTAGATACTATAAATAGACATAATTAGGCACATTGTTGACACCTCCTTTCTTTTTGACATTTTAATGGAGTCAAAGCTGTTATTTAAGGGGTTCCAGAGCCCCACGAACACCTGTATTTTGCACACTGATTCTAACCCAATCTGACAATGATCCTGCTTGTCGTTTGTAGTTATAGCTATTACTTCAAATTGACTGACTGATTGATTGATTGATTGATTGAGTGATTGAATTACATTTCCCCCTGGGATGTTAAGAGAATAGCTATGAAGAGAAGCAGAGATATTCAGAGCTTCTTCAAAAAAAAAAGAAAAGTCAAGTCAGCAGTCTAGGTACAGCAGTAGTGATGAAGTCAGTAGTCAATTGAAGTCAGTTGAAGTCAGTAGAAGTATTGTTTCTAAATATTTGCTTTGATTTTGATAAGCTGCTTTTTTTTTATTGCTTATATCATTAAACACACTCACACACGCTCTGATGGTTTTTATACTGCCAATAAAAGTATTTGGGTTAAAATTACGGTTCCACTTGCGTCCTTCGTGCGATCAGATAAAAGGACTCTCCAAGCCAAGCTCCCGGGCTGCCCCAGCCCGCCCCTGGGCATGACGACATCATCACCTTAATTTACTTTGTTGGTCTAATGGCCAGTGTTGGCTTCATGGTCTGTATTTCTCTGGAAAGGTAACTATCTGTTTTCCCAGTATGTGTGTACATGCATGTGTCTGATCACATTTCTGAATCATACTTGAGGTCCTGATTATATTGGAACTGATGATATTGAGATCTATGTTTCTATCTTGTATTACAGGCATTTGCTCATCGCCTGGCCTCTGTGGTACCGCTTCGGACGACCCATCAAGGTCTCAGCGGTGGTCTGTGTTGTGGTCTGGGTCATAGCTTTGTTTACTGGCTGTTTTGTCAGATTCAGTCACGATAGAACCATGGTCACAGCAGTCAACTTCCTCCTCCCCTTCCCTGTGCTCATCTTCTCAGTGGTTGGGACCTTTAAAGCTCAGTCTGCTGCCATCTCGGTCTCCTCTGAGGAAAAACGGCGAATTGTTGGAGCAACAATTCTGGTGTTGCTTAATTACACACTGCTGTTCCTGCCTTTCATCATTTTGGGCATAACACAAACTTATACTTCAACTACACCTCGTACATTCATCTATCTCAATCCTCTTGGAGACTTGGTTCTTTATGTTTTCATGAGAAAAGGGGCCATAGACAAGCTATTGGCCTCTGTGTGTTGTTGCAGGATGGAAACACAACAGGAATAGCAGCAGATCATCATGTAAATGATGACAGCATGTAGACCAGGGGTATGTGAAGGTCCAGAACATCATAATGTCCTTGTTATTTTGCAGTACCTTGAAGTAGCATTGTGGTTACATCAGCATCTGTGTCTAGTGGCTAGATTGTAGACTGTCAGATAAACACAGTATACTTCATTTATTAGTATTTACACTGAACTTGTGGGATTTAAATAAATAAGAATATAAAAGAATGTGATGAGAACATTTTCTTTTCTCATATCAAATGAAGATGGCATTTAAAAAAAAAAGTGCATTACAGACAGCTTTTGGCCACCGTCTCAGACCGTATGAGACATACAGGTCTTGAGCTGGCCTCTGGACGGATGAACATGTAGCTTCCTGTTCATATGCACACTGATATGAAGATGACTATTTGACACAATGGATAATATAACATTTAAAATACAACACATTATTAAAGTGTTACTATGCAGGACTTTAATTGAATTTAAAGAGCACGGTCTAGACCTCTACATGTAAAATACCTTGAGATGACTTTTTGTGATTTGGCGCTATATAAATAAAGATTGATTGATTGATTTGTTGGTTGGTATTTGTAAACACACAGTATTCAAAGCTTCCTCCTCGGCTCTGTGAGAAAGAGAGAGAGAGCAGTGGCAACAAATACTGATTTAATTTAAGTTTCTGCAGTTTATTCAACTTTATAACAAGTTAACTGATTAATAAAAACCATTAAAGACATTATTTTTGAAGGCATCCTCACTTTACTTTTAGTGTCTAAAACACACAAACACAGATAAACAGTATCTTTCAGGAAGCAGAGTCACATGTGTCACATTGCTAAGAAATTAGCAAATGTGATTATGCAACACCCTAAAATTAAGATTAAAACGGAAGATGAAGTGTTGCAAGCATGAAGCTCTGAGAACGCGACTGATGGAAAGACACACACATATCTTTCGTTCAATCATATACGTACATATTGTTTGTAAATATGATTAACGGATTCAACTCATTTTATTACATATTTTAATATGAACATCACCAGCTGCTTCAGTGAACAGGATCATTTAAAAAAGAGAAGTTTACTCCAATCACAGTGAAAGAAACAAAGTCTCAATACAGTAGTATTTAAAGTTTTTATTATAAAGCTGTCACACTTCATTTAATACTCAGAACACACTGTTCAGATGCACAAACATGGTTTCTATGACTGTCACTAAGCATTTTTAATCTCTCAGAAGTTCATACAACCATTTATACATTTTCATACTTAACTTCCTGCACACTTCCAAACCTTCCAAAATTGATCTCAAAGCATCCATCCATCCATCCATCTTCTTTCCGCTTATCCGGGGTTGGGTCGCGGGGGCAGCAGCCCAAGCAGGGAAACCCAGACTTCCCTCTCCCCAGCCACTTCGTCCAGCTCTTCCCAGGGGATCCCGAGGCATTCCCAGGCCAGCCGAGAGACATAGTCTCTCCAGCGTGTCCTGGGTCTTCCCCGGGGTTTCCTGCCGGTGGGACGTGCCCTGAACACCTCACCCGGGAGGCATCCGGGAGGCATCCTAACTAGGTAACTATCTGTTTTCCCAGTATGTGTGTACTTGCATGTGTCTGATCACATTTCTGAATCATACTTGAGGTCCTGATTATACTGGAACTGATGATATTGAGATCTATGTTTCTATCTTGTATTACATGTATTTGGTCATCGCCTGGCCTCTGTGGTACCGCTTCGGATGACCCATCAAGGTCTCAGCGGTGGTCTGTGTTGTGGTCTGGGTCATAGCTTTGTTTACTGGCTGTTTTGTCAGATTCAGTCACGATAGAACCATGGTCACAGCAGTCATCTTCCTCCTCCCCTTCCCTGTGCTCATCTTCTCAGTGGTTGGGACCTTTAAAGCTCAGTCTGCTGCCATCTCGGTCTCCTCTGAGGAAAAACGGCGAATTGTTGGAGCTACGATTCTGGTGTTGCTTAATTACACACTGCTGTTCCTGCCTTTCATCATTTTGGGCATAACACAAACTTATACTTCAACTACACCTCGTACATTCATCTATCTCAATCCTCTTGGAGACTTGGTTCTTTATGTTTTCATGAGAAAAGGGGCCATAGACAAGCTATTGGCCTCTGTGTGTTGTTGCAGGATGGAAACACAACAGGAATAGCAGCAGATCATCACTGTAAATGATGACAGCATGTAGATCAGGGGTATGTGAAGGTCCAGAACATCATAATGTCCTTGTTATTTTTCAGTACCTTGAAGTAGCATTGTGGTTACATCAGCATCTGTGTCTAGTGGCTAGATTGTAGACTGTCAAATAAACACAGTATACTTCATTTATTAGTATTTACACTGAACTTGTGGGATTTAAATAAATATGAATATAAAAGAATGTGATGAGAACATTTTCTTTTCTTATATCAAATAAAGATGGCATTTAAAAAAAAAGTGCATTACAGAAAGCTTTTGGCCACCGTCTCAGACCGTATGAGACATACAGGTCTTGAGCTGGCCTCTGGACGGATGAACATGTAGCTTCCTGTTCATATGCACACTGATATGAAGATGACTATTTGACACAATGGATAATATAACATTTAAAATACAACACATTATTAAAGTGTTACTATGCAGGACTTTAATTGAATTTAAAGAGCACGGTCTATAACTGCTCTATATGTAAAATACCTTGAGATGACTTTTTGTGATTTGGCGCTATATAAATAAAGATTGATTGATTGATTTGTTGGTTGGTATTTGTAAACACACAGTATTCAAAGCTTCCTCCTCGGCTCTGTGAGAAAGAGAGGAGAGCAGTGGCAACAAATACTGATTTAATTTAAGTTTCTGCAGTTTATTCAACTTTATAACAAGTTAACTGATTAATAAAAACCATTAAAGACATTATTTTTGAAGGCATCCTCACTTTACTTTTAGTGTCTAAAACACACAAACACATATAAACAGTATCTTTCAGGAAGCAGAGTCACATGTGTCACATTGCTAAGAAATTAGCAAATGTGATTATGCAACACCCTAAAATTAAGATTAAAACGGAAGATGAAGTGTTGCAAGCATGAAGCTCTGAGAACGCGACTGATGGAAAGACACACACATATCTTTCGTTCACTCATATACGTACATTTTGTTTGTAAATATGATTAACAGATTAAACTCATTTTATTACATATTTTAATATGAACATCACCAGCTGCTTCAGTGAACAGGATCATTTAAAAAAGAGAAGTGTACTCCAATCAACGATGAAAAAAACAAAGTCTAACTACAGTAGTGTTTAAAGTTTTTATTATAAAGCTGTCACACTTCATTTAATACTCAGAACACACTGTTCAGATGCACAAACATGGTTTCTATGACTGTCACTAAGCATTTTTAATCTCTCAGAAGTTCATACAACCATTTATACATTTTCATACTTAACTTCCTGCACACTTCCAAACCTTCCAAAATTGATCTCAAAGCATCCATCCATCCATCCATCTTCTTTCCGCTTATCCGGGGTCGGGTCGTGGGGGCAGCAGCCTAAGCAAGGAAACCCAGACTTCCCTCTCCCCAGCCACTTCGTCCAGCTCTTCCCAGGGGATCCCGAGGCATTCCCAGGCCAGCCGAGAGACATAGTCTCTCCAGCGTGTCCTGGGTCTTCCCCGGGGTTTCCTGCCGGTGGGACGTGCCCTGAACACCTCACCCGGGAGGCATCCGGGAGGCATCCTAACTAGGTAACTATCTGTTTTCCCAGTATGTGTGTACTTGCATGTGTCTGATCACATTTCTGAATCATACTTGACGTCCTGATTATACTGGAACTGATGATATTGAGATCTATGTTTCTATCTTGTATTACATGTATTTGGTCATCGCCTGGCCTCTGTGGTACCGCTTCGGATGACCCATCAAGGTCTCAGCGGTGGTCTGTGTTGTGGTCTGGGTCATAGCTTTGTTTACTGGCTGTTTTGTCAGATTCAGTCACGATAGAACCATGGTCACAGCAGTCACCTTCCTCCTCCCCTTCCCTGTGCTCATCTTCTCAGTGGTTGGGACCTTTAAAGCTCAGTCTGCTGCCATCTCGGTCTCCTCTGAGGAAAAACGGCGAATTGTTGGAGCTACGATTCTGGTGTTGCTTAATTAAACACTGTTGTTCCTGCCTTTCATCATTTTGGGCATAACACAAACTTATACTTCAACTACACCTCGTACATTCATCTATCTCAATCCTCTTGGAGACTTGGTTCTTTATGTTTTCATGAGAAAAGGGGCCATAGACAAGCTATTGGCCTCTGTGTGTTGTTGCAGGATGGAAACACAACAGGAATAGCAGCAGATCATCACTGTAAATGATGACAGCATGTAGACCAGGGTTATGTGAAGGTCCAGAACATCATAATGTCCTTGTTATTTTGCAGTACCTTGAAGTAGCATTGTGGTTACATCAGCATCTGTGTCTAGTGGCTAGATTGTAGACTGTCAAATAAACACAGTATACTTCATTTATTAGTATTTACACTGAACTTGAGGTCTTGAGCTGGCCTCTGGACGGATGAACATGTAGCTTCCTGTTCATTCTGGATTAAAAGCTCTGTTTTCATTGTCCACTTTCCCTTTTTTTTAGCATTCCATGTGAAATAGTTACCTCTTATCTGCCACCTCTCTGCTGACAGTCGAGTTTCTCCGCATTTCCGAAAGCAGAGGATTTGATTGGATGATTAGCGTCACGTGAGGAGATTATTGCCATGCATAATGGTCTGTGAGTTCCTGAGGGCCGCTCCACTTTTACTGTAATAGCTGGAGAAGCAAAATTTAACAATGCTCAATATTTCATCAGTTATATGCCTATTAGTGACCTCTGATGTTGACAGTCAGCTCCGTGTTGGCAGAGAAAGCTAACAGAGTAAAGGAAGGGAGAAATTCAAGTAAATAGAAAGGAAAGAGATACAAGCTGGCCCGGATCTACCATCTGTGATGTGAGAAAAAAATACTCACAGAAATAGACACACTGTCTTGATGTTGATTATTATTGTTGTTTTTATGCAAAGCAAATAAAGTCCCACGATTGACGGCTGGTAAAGTGACGATTGGTCAGCATGTCACAATGCACTGTGGTTAGATTGTATCATCTGGTGGTTGGGGAAAATGATCACTTAGCTGGAAATTGACAGTGATGGCTGTAACCAAAAGCCGAGTGGGGAAGTCAAAAAAAGAGAAGTAAGAGAAAGAATACTTTTTTTTTTTTAAAGGTGTATTTACAGTAAGGAGGCTTTCTGCACTCTTTGATATCTGGAGACTGAGCCTGTGAAGGAGCTGGACTTTTACATGTGCGAGGCTCTGGCTGCCTTTACATTTATTCAAGCTCATGGTAGACAGGTAGACAAGAGATCAGGCATGTTTTATAAAGCTGCTTTTTATTCTTCTTCTTTTCACATTTTAGGAAATTGTGATTATGTAACACCCTAAAATTAAGATTAAAACGGAAGAAAAAGTGTTGCAAGCATGAAGCTCTGAGAACGCGACTGATGTAAAGACACACTCACACATTTTTCGTTCACTCATATACGTACATATTGTTTCTAAATATGATTAACGGATTCAACTCATTTTATTATAGATTTTAATATGAACATCACCAGCTGCTTCAGTAAACAGGATCATTTAAAAAAGAGATGTGTGCTCCAATCAATGAGGAAAGAAACAAAGTCTCAATACAGTAGTATTTATAAAGTTTTTATTATAAAGCTGTCACACTTCATTTAATACTCAGAACACACTGTTCAGATGCACAAACATGGTTTCTATGACTGTCACTAAGCATTTTTAACCTCTCAGAAGTTCATACAATCATTTATACATTTTCATACTTAACTTCACTTGGGTCTGATATGCACCTTGCAGGTACTGATTCCCATTGCTCCTTGCAGACCGAGGGAGAGGAGTTATTTATGTTGTGACCTGTGTTCTTCACACTAAGCCTCTAACTGGAATCCAGATAGGAAGCAAGACATACTTTTGGACGTCTCTGTTAACAAAACCAGCCATCTTTCAGCAGGGACAGCGGACGGCCTTCACCAGGCTGACCGACAGCAGAAAGTTACTGAACCAAAACAGTTTTCATGTTGGATCCACAGTTTGTATTTATTGATTCATTCATTTTATTTTCCTGCTGTCTTTACAAGCGAGAGGAATCTGCCTGTAGTGAAACAGGTCAGATCACAGGCAGACTGGAGCCTTGATCATTCAATATAAGGTGCACTATATCTTATTATATCTTGTTGGTTGTTCCTCACTCCAGACTCAAAACTAAAGGTGATTGTGCCTTTAAAATTGAGGCTTCTACATTATGGAACTATCTCCCACTGGATTTAGGATCTGTGTAGTCAAATAGCTACTTTACCTATTTAATCTATTGATCTTATAGTCCATCCATCCATCCATCTTCTGCCGCTTCTACCTATTTAATTTATTGATATGTTACTATGTCTTTCATCTTGTATTGTGAAGCACTTTGTAATATCTGATCTGGAAAGGTGCTATTTAAATTAACTCTGCTTACTTAATTACACTATGTTCATGCTTGCTTGACTTTTTTCCCTTTTTGTTGGATGCTATGTGCACATAGATAAGCTTACTTAGTAAAACCAAACTGTCTTTTCATAGAAAAACCACAGGAAGACATTGGTTATTAAGAAACCATGATGCAGAAGTGCATGTCATCTGTCGACATACACCAAACACACAGTGGATATATTCTGCACACTGACTGGATGCAGAAGACAGAAAACAGACATCAGCATACAGAAGTCATTCAGGTTGTGGTCCTGCAGCTTTCAAAGGTACATTTACTACATTTATCACTTTCTTATTGATTAACAGACAGTTCAGAGGTATTGGTACATGTAGAAATTTAGCACAAGAAAACTGAAAGAGTAATTAAGATGAATATGCAGAAAGGTGATGTGTTCACTTACTACTGAAGTGCATTTGATCAATGATGCTATCAGTTTGCTAAGAAATATATTAGAATATACTGTATCTGACATTTGACTGAATCTGAAATTAGTTAACTGCACATTTCTGTTTGAATGTTTTGTGTAATGTTTCGGGTTCACTGTATGTATATATATATATATATATATATATATTTATTTATTTTTTAATATGTCCTCCTCTTCACAACCTGATAGGACTCTGAAGAATGGAGGAACTGCACAGCAACAACACGTTACAGAACAACAGCTCTCATGATTATGATTATGATTATTATCATGATTATGATTTTCTCCCATTTGAGCTAAAGATTGTGTATTGGATCGTCATCGTCATCTGTCTTCCTTTGATCATACTGGCCATCTACTATCTGTATTATCTGGTGCGTACATTATACCAGATATTATATAGTGAAGGATCTTAAAAGATTTTGGGGTTAAAGGACTTTGCTGGCAATTTTCTATATTTGTCTTATTTTAAGCAAATCTCATGTGCAGAGCTAAACCAGTAATTAACTGATCCCACTTACAAGTGTTGTGCGTGTTTCTAAAGCCTAATATATCTTCCTCTGTTCAGTAGACCTCTGCTGTTATCTAAAAACTATTAAGAACATGAACAGCCGCACTGGATGATATGTTCTTTTGTTCCTGGTTACTGTAATTTATTTAAGATCAAGATAAATCAGATTTGGATACATGCACACATGCTTGGTGGTTTGGCTCTGCACATGACATTTGTTGACAAAGAAGAAATAAAAAAAATGTACAAAAATGAGTGTCCTTAAAAAAATAGTCCTTTAAAGGCAGGTGTATTTAATAATAATAATGCTAATTTAATTGTAAAGGTGCCCTTTAATAAACTCAAAGTCAAAACTCAAAGTAGGTCATAGATGGGATAATTTTTAACTTTTTTTTTAAAGTTTTTAATATAGGGATCAATCAGTAGTCTTTACTGATCAGGGTGTTTTCATTAGGTTTTTATAGTATTTAGTATTATTATTTAGTAGTATCGTTAGGACTTATATGGTTAGTTACCATCTGTGTTACTTTTTGACTTAAAACAACCTTTTTGTTCATTTGTAATAACGCAGTTATACAATTTAGACATTATTGTGCACAAAAAATCATTTGAATTAATCAAATAATTTCAAGATGTTGCTCAGTCTTAGTTACAGGTGTATGTTTATACATGTAACCTGGCCATGTCCTAGATTATATTCTCTTAAATTGATTGAACTTGTGGAAACACACACTGCTTTACATTTTGTTTTGTGGAGAACACAATATTCAGAGACATGACTAAGTTCAGAGCAGCATGTTTACAATTGAAGTGCTTTTTCTATTCATGTTCACCTGCAGGTACGTCATAATCACATTGCTCCAATCTACGTCATCAACCTCCTCATCTCTGACCTTATTCAGCTCTGTTGCATGGCCACAATGTTGGGAGAACCCAAGCTTGATTGGGTCAGCATCATCTTCTTAATTCACCTCATTGGTATAATGGCCAGTGTCGGCTTCATGGTCTGTATTTCCCTGGAAAGGTAACTATCTGTTTTCTTATTATGTGTGTACTTGCTAGGGTTGTCACTTTTTCAAAAATGTTTAAACAAAATTGTGAAGACTTGCAATTAATTTATTAATATGAATGTCGCTGACGCCAGACTGAGTGTGCTGAATAATATGCAGTCAAATGAGGTTGTACATTTGGTGCTGCTCTGCTCTTCTGTGTTGCCTCCACCTCCACTGGCTCAGTGGGTTGGTTAGCTAGCATGTTTTACAGAGTGGACTAATAGCCTTATCTTTGATCCTGACTTTGAACCCAAAATACTTCCACACACAGCTCTTCAGATAGTTTGGTGTTTGGTTACCTTTGTTTATTAGTAGGTCAACAGGGCATGCAACAGGTTGACCTGGGGAAGTTTTAGACTGCCCTCTGCTGGATCATAAAGGAAACTACTTCAAATGATCTGACACAGACTGCAGCCTACATTCCAGCAGCTCATTACAGCTTGAATATGAACTTTTCACCCCTGTGACAATAAAAAGGGGAATCACACAGGTATTCATTACTGCAAGAGTAAATATAGTCAAACCAGAATAGTGAAAATTAACAGGAAACAACAGATAGGTAGGGTTAGTCTGTAAAACCAGTCATCTAGGAAGTAGATGTGTGTGTGTGTGTGTGTGTGTGTGTGTGTGTGTGTGTGTGTGTGTGTGTGTGTGTGTGTGTGTGTGTGTGTGTGTGTGTGTGTGTGTGTGTGTGTGTGTGTGTGTGTGAGACAAGGTAAATGAACCAAGAAAGCAATGCAGGAGTGTTGGGGAGAGGAGAGCCTGGCACACTGGGTCCAGGTGTGTCTCATCCTGCTAATCAGGAACCTCCCCTGCAGACAGAACACAGCAGTAACAAGAGCAGCAAAGCAGAGGAACCGTCACAACCCCACATTCAAACTAACATTGTTGAGGTCCCAATTATGCTGGAACTGATGATATTCAGATGATCTATGTTTCTATCTTGTATTACAGGTATTTGCTCATCGCCTGGCCTCTGTGGTACCGCTCCAGACGAACCATGAAGGTCTCAGTGGTGGTCTGTGTTGTGGTCTGGGTCTTAGCTTTGGTCGTTATCTGTTCTGACATATTAAGTCAGGGTGGACCCATGCCCATTGCAGTAATCCTTCTCCTCCCCTTCCCCGTGCTCATCTTCTCTGTGGTTGGGATCTTTAAAGGCCTGTCTGCTGCCATCTCGGTCTCCTCTGAGGAAAAACGACGAATTGTTGGAGCAACAATTCTGGTGTTGCTTAATTACACACTGCTGTTTCTGCCTTTCATAATTGGTACCATAACACCCGATTATACTATGACTGACCCTTTGGCATTCATCTTCTTCAATCCTCTTGGAGACTTGGTTCTGTATGTGTTCATGAGAAAAGGGGCCATAGACAAGATTTTAGCTTCTCTGTGTTGTTGTAAGATGGAAACACAACAGCAGCAGACCATTGCTGTAAATGATGATAGCATGAGGACAGTCAGTTCTGTGTAGGTAGAGGAAGCTAGTATAGTAAAGAAAGGGAGAAATTAAGGAAAATACAAAAGCAAGGTGGACAAGATCGTCACTGATATACAGTAAGACACCTGACAGTCAATTAAAAACAAATGTTTCTGTAGAAGCTCTGTCTCTTTAAAATTAAGCTCACATACTGCATCAGCAATTTTTTTTTATGGATATATTTAGGCATGTTGGTTAAAGGAGCACCCTAACCCTAATTTCAACATTGTATATTTCAAATAAATGCGGCTTTATGGGTCATGCTCACGTTTTACTCCCCAGCCTTGTTATATAGATTTAGGAAAATGAGGACTGAATCAAAGTTTCACTTCAATTGTTTGTTTCAGAGTCTTAATGAAAGTAAACACAGAAACTAGTTGCCTGTAGCAGCCATTACGGCTCATTTCTTAGGGATCTACATCCAGGACAGATTGCAGAACATTATTTTACATGTGTGAGGTTGTGGCTGCTTTTACATTTATTCAAGCTCATGGTAGAGAGGTAGACACGAGATCAGGCATGTTGTATACAGATGCTTTTTATTCTTAATTGTGATGTTTGTATTTGTTTTTATTTTGGTTTTTACTTATTCATTTACTTTATGTTTTACTCATTTGTATTGATTTTTATATTCATATCTGTAATATGTGCTTTGTTAACTGAAACCTTTGTCTTTTCCCCCTGATTTTGTAACTCTGTTTTTGAAAATTGAGATAGAAATAAAATTGATATTGCTTTCAAGTTTCCAAATTGCAGTATTTAAATGGCAACATAATGTACCAACTGTGCAGTTTAACACAGCATGTTAGGTTTAATGTTTAGTAAAAAATAAAATAAAAAAGGTGAGCATTTAACATTTAACTTCTGACTATTTATACATCCTTGCCTGCCTAGCTTTTTTCTCTCCTCCTCAGATAAGATGTAGATAATCACAAAGCTACTGGGTGTCATCACTCAACATATATATTGTAGTCTGTTTGCATGCAGAGAACACAACATCACACTTGGCTTTCAAAGGTACATTTTATGTCACATCGCTTTTTAAAATGAACATACAAACATAAGATTCATTTATTCATTTTTAAAGATTATTGCCAAAGATCAGTGCTCATTTTATAACCCTGATAACAAAATTGGTTTTGCACTCCAGTTTCATACACCATGCTCTCACAGACTGATAAGATCTTTTATGCAACAGCAACCCTCAGTCTTCCTGTTCATGAGAATGCACCTACAGTTATGGTCCTAGGTATTGAAACATCACTCTTTGCTCTGCGTGACAACCTTTATTTAGCACAACCTACAAAAAGAGCAGTTTTTGCATCTGTATTTAGTTTTTATTGTGTTATAAGATGCAACAACTAGTAGTAGAAAGGTATGTCATTCGTGCAGAAGTCGGGCTGCAGGCTCTCAAAGGTGCAGTCGGACGTGTCCATGGCACAGCGGCTGCAGTGACATCTCAAAGCCACGGGGTAGGTGACCATGGGATCCACACCGCTAGGACAGTCGGGAAGCTCAAAGGTCTTGTAGTAAAAATCCCGATACGTGCACACATGTTGGTACACTTTGCTGTACGGTATCTTGATGACAGGGTCCTGGAGGGAAGCACAAGTAAAGAGTAAAGACTAATGCCACACACTGCAAAAACTACATGTTAGGACTTTTAAGTGTAGCTGTACTGTTTTTAAGATATGTTGCCTAACATAAAACCTTATTGGAAGATGATGGCACTAGCATATGCTGAATTTAAGCACATTTTCCTACATATTGAAATACGTCTTAAATATTTTCCTTATATCAGTACAGATCTACTTGTTTTTAGTATAAATACACCAGTTTTAAAACATCTTAAGGGTTTTTGAGGCTAGATATATTTACTTGTTTTAAAAAATCTTGCCAAGTCAAACGTTCCTGTTCTGTTGGCAGATCATTTTGCTTATTTTAAGTAATATATTCCTTATTTCATTACTTTTTTTGCAGTGCAATACTCTCAGCCTACACAGCATCTCAGACTGATTGTCTCATGCATTGCAGACAGTGTACCTTGGTGATGCAGTGGCCGCTGCAGATGGTTGTTTCCACCGGGTGACACGTCACGTGGCACAGCCCTCTTTCTCCACAGACACCGTCTGGTTGACGAGCTGGCAAGGTGGCAGCTGGAAGGCCACTAGTGATGGAAGATACTGCAGGTTGATTTAAACATGTCACATACTATAACTCTATGTCTGAAGAACTGTTCATTCTGCAGTATTGACATTTGAGTGTTTTCTATTGTCTGCTTGCAGCTTTTTTTTAAAGCACTAATTAAAACGACACAGAAAACAATGATATGCAGTCATTAGGAACAAATTGATTGACAAAGACTTAAAGGATAGATAGATAGATAGATAGATAGATAGATAGATAGATAGATAGATAGATAGATAGATAGATAGATAGATAGATATATAGATAGATAGATAGATAGATAGATAGATAGATAGACAGATAGATAGATAGATAGATAGATAGATAGATAGATAGATAGATAGATAGATAGATAAATAGATACTTGATTTACAGCACCTACATCCACACTTAGGACAGCCACATGTAACATCACATAGAAACACATATTTAACTATACAATGGTTAAAAAAAACAAAAAAAACAAAAACGTATAACATGCCAGTAAAAGTGCACTGTAGTATAAAAAACCCGAAAAAAGGTTAAAATATGAAAAAAGACATTGCTGTAAAAAAAAAAAAGAAAAAAAAAGATTTGATGTCAGGTCTTTTCCTACTTTCTAATAATAACATGCAGATTTTTATCATATTTGATTAAATAAGTTTGAGATTAACATGCTCTCTAAAGATTACACTGATTACTGATTGTCTTACCTGCAGGAGTCAGGGGCCAAATGGGAGATGAGACCGCTAGAAACAAACTGAGCATGAGGGGAAAAATCCCTCTGGTAACCTGGACAACCATCGTCCTGGAAGAGATGAAGCTGGTTCGCTAAACAGTTAATTAGCAGGATCACTTGCTCATTAACATGGTTGGTCTCAGATGAAGGTAGTAACTGGAGGATTTAGTGAAATGTGGATTCACAAGTGGTTAAATTCAGTTAATTCTTCTAATTTGACCTATATGTGATCTTTTTTTTTTTTGCAGATTCCTCTTTACTTTATTCTTTGTCTTTTCCTTGATTGTTACCATTTATATATCTAGGTACAGTATAATCATAGACTGTACTTAAGAAATGGATGTAACATCTGTGACGTCACCCATTGGTTTGTGGACTGCTGCTCGGAGGCCAATAGTATCGGTTCAGAGCAGCGCCCTCTTGAAAATTTCAGGTGCATGCCGTGAAAAATAAAAACAGGGATTCTACTTATATGGGCATCAGGAGGAGCATGAGGTGCCCTCCTGAACCTGTGAACCAATCAACCTGTCAATCACGACGTAGCCACGCCCTAATGCATACCCTGCTTTATCGTCAAATATAAAATCAGGGAGGCCAAAATGTCCCAAATGAACATCATACAGCATTGAAGAAGGCTTTAAACTAGCGATTGAGACCATAAACACATTTTGAAAACGTTTACTGAGGTTAGAAATCAAGTGAGAAGTTGGTGAATTCTCCATTGACTTGTATAGAGACGGAAGTCCTTTTGATACCAAAACGGTCGCCCCCTGGTGGCCTTTTGATAGAATGCAGTTTTAAGTTACTTCCGCGTTGGCCTCATTTCAGAGGACCGGGACTCCCCGCCTGAGTATAACATAATTACTAAGGGTTTTGTAGTAACTCAACGGGAGGCTTCTTGCTGAACAATGGGGGTTTATTTTATTCTTGACGAACACATTTTAATCTCTCTCAGTCACCACATTTCTTCACAGTCTTCAGTATAAACTATACTTCTTCTATCCTCTGTCGGACTCCCCAACAGGTAACAACTCTAGCCAACGCCACCTAGTGGACTGGCAGACATCTACATATTATGTCAATTACACAGTTACAACAGGTTTAAACAACTTTATATAAATGTTAAACGTTATATAAACTTTTTTTTATTAATTTACTGGGAACTGTGACACATTTTATTGTTCATCAGACATAACACGACTGCTTAAAAAGAAGCAAAGCAAAGATTAACTAAAAATCATCACTGGATTGTTACTTTTTTTTGTTTTGTATTGTTGTTTGTTTTTTTACTGACTGAGAATCTCTCCTTTAGCTTGAGGTGTGTGTGTAATGTAATATATACCATATGTGAATAATTATAATAGTAACAACCACGAGTAAACATAACAGTGTTATCATTTTAAATTTTAATCCTTTATTTTTTTTTTGGTCTATATTCTCTATTCAATTTTAATTAATCAAAGATCCTTTTTTATTGCTCATTTGGGAGTTTAAAGGCCCTAAAACACATTTTCTTTCTTTTTTTCCCAAAATTAGAAATATTTTACATATTTTATATCAAAGATTTATGTGTTTTATTTCTTTCTTTCTTCTTTTTTAAATAATTTTACTCGTTTGTAGTGGGCAGAGCTCAGCTGGACAAATGGTCTTTGAGTGTGAAACTCTTAATAAAAATTGCCTTTATTGCTACTATCCACAAAACTGAGTTTGAGGTGTCTTAAAAACTAATAATAATAATATATATTGTAATTATAACAGTAACAACCATGAGTAAAAATAACATAATTATTGTTTATTTTAGTTTTTATGGTCTATATCCTGTACTTGTGTTGACTTTTCAGTTTATCAATTAGGGAAGATACTCTAATGGTGATTTATGAAAGAATTTGAGCCAATAATTAAGTATATAACTGTAGTAACATTTTGTAAAGAGGAAAAACACACATGCTGTTCTACCATTTATATTCATTGACGTCTATTTATGATATTGGAGTTGCTATTATTCACTACATTAAGTTTTTTTTAAATGAAATCAATCAATAAATCTCCTTTGTTATGACCGACTTACCTTATTTATCTATTTATCTGTAGATGTGTAGAGGGGGAAACCATTGAGAATTGCTGATACAATGCAGAATGGAGGATAGATGATATTTATTGAGTAATACAGATGTTTCTATTAGATTGTCTGTAATTAGGATAAATCTGAGGCTTCACTTCCTTTGACAGATATCTTCTCCTATATGGTCTAAAAGTTAGGATTCCTGGTTTTCACCCAGACAGCTCTTTTTGATTGAGAGTTAAAATACAAAATGTGTTTTCTACTGATAGTACCAAAATGTGCATAATGTCAACAGAAAAGAAGAAAAATGTCCGTTACCCCATGTGAGACATTAAATAAGAATCTATCTAACACATAATGAAATAAAATATTATTGACTCTATCTTAAGCAATTGTATCTATTGGTCTTTAATGCTCCTGTTGTCCTCGAGTCAAGGTAGGAGGGAGGGAGGGAGAAAGGAACGAGGGAGGGAGGAAGGAAGGAAGGAAAAGAGGAAGGAAGGAAGGATGGAAGGGAGGAAAAAGAAGGAAAGGAGGAAGGAAGGATGGAAGGAAGGAAGGAAAGGAGGGAGGAAGGAAAGGAAAGGAGGGAGGAAAGGAAAGAAGGAAGGATGGAAGGGAGGAAGAAATAAGAAAAGGAGGGAGGAAGGAATGGAGGAAAGGAAAGGAAAGAAGGAAGGAGGGAAAGAAGGATGGAAGGTAGGAAGGAAAGATGGAAGGATGGAAGGAAGGAAGGAATGATGGAAGGGAGGAAGAAAGGAAGGAATGGAGGGAGGAAGGAAGGAAGGGAAGGAAGGAGGATGGAAGAAGGGAAGGAGGGAGGAAGGCAAGAGAGAAAGAGGGGGGAAGGACAGATGGAAGGATGGAAGGAAGGAAAGAGAGAAGGAGGAAGGACAGACGGAAGGATGGAAGGAAAGAAGGAACAGTCAAAACAGAAGGGGTCAAATTGACCCGGGAGGACATTATATGCCATCATTACATTTAAAGGAACTTTTTTTGTAGTCGACTCCTAAAAATGATCAGACTGTTTTTGTATTTCTCTGAAGAGCTAGTTGAGGAAATCTTTCCCACACAGCTTCCACAGGATGAGCGACTGTCAGGTAGTAATCTGCTGCTACCGGTGAAATAATCCTGTTTTTATCAGCGTGGGATCACTGTGACACACTGACTTCCTCCTGACATGGTTTATTTTAGACTTTGATTCTGTGTCATTTAGAGAAGGAAGGTTATCAAAGGGTTAAGGTGACACAGTATGATGATGCTGCCTGTCTGGGACAAATAAGCAGCCCTCAACCTTGAATTACAATGTGATTAATTGCTTCTATTCTAGGTAACATTAATTGTGTGGATCATAATATAAAATCCCAGAGTGAAAATTTGACTCACAGGAACAAAAAATACATAAATGTATAAATATTTTATGCTGCCCACTTTTAGGTTTGACTGTAAAATGCTCTGTTGCATGGCCACATTGTTGGGAAAACCCAAGTTTGTTCTGTTCCTCATCTCCATTGTAATTCACAACATTGGTGTAACGGCCAGTGTCGGCTTCATGGTCTGTATTTCCCTGGAAAGGTAACTATCTGTTTTCTTATTATGTGTGTACTTGCTAGGGTTGTCACTTTTTCCAAAATGTTTGAACAAAATTGTGAAGACCTGCAATTAATTTATTAATATGAATGTCGCCGACACCAGACTGAGTGTGCTGAATAATATGCAGTCAAATGAGGTTGTACATTTGGTGCTGCTCTGCTCTTCTGTTTTGCCTCCACCTCCACTGGCTCAGTGGGTTGGTTAGCTAGCATGTTTTACAAGGTGGACTAATAGCCTTATCTTTGCCACACACAGCTCTTCAGATGGGTTGGTGTTGTAGTTGTTCGTTAAGGAGAGCTCCGCTCACTATTATCCTCCATTTTAACAAAACAACCACATATTAACATACATTAGTCTATTGATAGGTCAACAGGGCATGCAACAGGTTGACCTGGGGAAGTGTTACAGCGCCCTCTGCTGGATCATAAAGAAAACTACTTCAAATGGTCTGACACAGACTGCAGCCTACATTCCAGCAGCTCATTACAGCTTGAATATGAACTTTTCACCCGTCACAGCCTGAGTCTAGACTGTGGCAATAAAAACATGAGTCACAGAGGTATTCATTAGTGTAAATTTAATCAAAACAGAATAGGGAAAATTAACAGGAAACAACAGATAGGTAGGGTTAGTCTGTAAAACCAGTCATCTAGGAAGTGGATGAGTGAGTATGTTGTGTGTGTGTGTGTGTGTGTGTGTGTGTGTGTGTGTGTGTGTGTGTGTGTGTGTGTGTGTGTGTGTGTGTGTGTGTGTGTGTGTGTGTGTGTGTGTGTGAGAGAGAGAGAGAGAGAGAGAGAGAGAGAGAGAGAGAGAGAGAAAGAGAGAGAGAGAGAGAGAGTGAGAGAGAAAGAGAGAGAGACACTTTGCAACCCGGTGTTACACTGTGTTTGGTGACCCATCACATTCTGTGACTGGCAGTGTTGGAAGAAGTACTCAGATCCTTTACTGAAGTAAAAGTGTCTAATAAATGAAATATATTAAACAAAGAACATAATTAATACAAAATTCAAAATTATCAGTCACAGACGATGTTCTGCTACATAAGTAGGGGAGAACGGGGTTGGTAGTCACTTTTTTAACTTTCCTTTGAACTCCCTTATATAATCTAGTAATTCTGAAATGTTTTGACACAAGGGACATCAGTATATTGAGTATAATATCAAAAAATTGTTCTCTGATTTAACAAGGAAACATCTCAGGGATTGCATAATAATATTGGGTGTTGATATAATGTATTGGATTCATATGTAAATAAGGTAAACAAGTCAGAATAGCAAAAAGTTCACCCTACTTTAAGTATATTTAGCTGGTTATACTTCTATAAGTTTTACTCAAGTAATAATAATAATAATAATACATTTTATTTGTATAGCGCTTTTTTGAAACTCAAAGACGCTTTACAGAAACACAGGTAAAAAAACCCCCAAAAGAACAAACAAAAGAAACACAGTGAACAGTGAGTTAAAATAAATATAAAAACATTAAAGTACACGTAAAATGAAATAACACTGTAAAACCAGACGGGGAGTTCGGGTCCTCTGAAATTATGCGAACGCGGAAGTAACTTAAAACTGCATTCTATCAAAAGGCCACCAGGGAGCGACCGTTTTGGTGTCAAAAGGACTTCCGTCTCTATACAAGTCAATGGAGAATTCACCAACTTCTCACTTGATTTCTAACCTCAGTAAACGTTTTCAAAATGTGTTTATGGTCTCAATCGCTAGTTTAAAGCCTTCTTCAATGCAGTATGATGTTCATTTGTGAAATGTTGGCCTCCCTGATTTTATATGTGACGATAATGCAGGGTATGCATTAGGGCGTGGCTACGTGGTGATTGACAGGTTGATTGGTTCACAGGTTCAGGAGGGCGCCTATTGCCTCTCCTGATGCCCATATAAGTAGAATCCGTGTTTTTTTTTTACCCAGCATGCACCTGAAATTTTCAAGATGGCGCTGGTCAGATCCGATACTATTCACTTCCAAGCAGCAGTCCACAAACCAATGGGTGACGTCAGGGATGTTACGTCCATTTTATATACAGTCTATGAGTAAAACGCTTGACACGGGCATTAATCATGTATTAAAAGCAATTCTAAATAGGTGTGTTTTGAGCAGTGATTTGAATGTGGGCAGGTTGGTACAGTCGCGGATGTGATTGGGGAGCGAGATCCAGAGGGAGGGGGCGGCGATGGAGAAGACTCTGTCATCCCAGGTCCGGTGCTTGGTACGGATGGGGGGGGGGGGGGGGCAGGAGGTTGGAGTCGGCAGAGTGGAGGTTGCGGGAAGGTTTGTGGTTGTGGAGTAGGGCAGTGAGGTAGGAGGGGGGCCTGGCTGTGGAGAGTTTTGTGGGTGATGAGAAGGACTTTGAAGTGGATGCGTTGTGGTACAGGGAGCCAGTGGAGAGTACGAAGGACGGGGGTGATGTGGTCACGGGAACGGGTGTGGGTGAGCAGGCGGGCAGCAGAGTTCTGTATGTACTGGAGTTTATTGATGATTTTGGATGGTGGGCCATAAAGAATACTGTTGCAGTAGTCGAGTCTGGATGTGATGAAGGCGTGGATGAGAGTTTCAATGTTTTTAAGGTGGAAGAAGGCAGTTCTTGTGATGTGGTTGACGTGGTGTT